>NC_061117.1:65323629-65630627 GCF_002878395.1 Capsicum annuum
AGACTGAGAAACAAAGAAGTCCCTCTTGTCAAAGATTTTTGGCGGAATCAGTCTGTTGAGGGAGCTACTTGGGAAGTAGAAGCAGATATGTGGACCAAGTGTCCTCACCTCTTTTCTGCAAACTCAGACTCACCGCAAGGTAATATCTTTCCTCAAGGTGATTCGGTTTCATGTTCAAATTTTAGTTACAAACCAGTTTCACACTCAGATTCCCATCATAAACTTGGTATCAAATACCATCGCATATTCAGTCATATGTTCATGCATCAGACCAGTCATGTATTCTTGCATCAGATATGCATTCTCCTTGTGAGAAACTCAATTTATCAAAAAATTCCAATTATTCATTCATGAATCAATTTAGCAATAAAACCATGCATCAGATATGCATGTTCGGTATGAGTTCCAATAAATCAGTCATGTCAGTCATGTAATCATGTTTTAGTTATTCATGTTCAGTGGGTACTTTAATTATCATTTCTCCCCTCTCAGTCAGTCTCATTCGAGGATGAATGTTCCCAAGGAAAAATATTGTAATACCCCATAAAAGTCTAAGTTAAATTAACCTCCTTAAAGCTCTATAAAAGATCCAACACTTAGAAAATTTTTGCCAAGTGTTATGGACTTAGTATCATTTTAAGCCTTCGAACTCTGAGGATTTTATTTATGACCTTCCCGACGTCTGTTTGCTAATTTTCAAGTTGATTCATGATGGGGCAAGTCAATAGTACATCTCAGGTTAGTTTTGGGATTTTTTGGATAGCGTAAGGGCAAGTTTGGTTGCCCAAAATACTGAAGTCTCACGATAGCCCCACATCACAAGGTCCAGTCCCATTTCTAGCTATCATGTCGCGAGGGCCAGTTCACATTTCTGTGGGTCGTGTCATGAGGCCAATCCCGTTTTGCAGAAATTTTATTATGGGTTTTAGGGGTAAATGGGTTATTTCTCCAACCCTATTCAGCCCTAAAACACAAAATTAATCCTTAAATAGCCTAAATATTTCATTATTCACTCAAGTTTCCCCAAAGTTCATTATTCTCTCTCAACAGAAAGAAACCCTAGTTTCAAAATTTTAGGACAAGGCTGAAGGATTACTTCAATAACCCTTAAGGATTTACGTTCTAAGGTATGTAAAGTGTTGATTCATGGGTTCCTTTCACCCATGAAGCTCAAGAAACCTTTAAAAAATATAAATTTTGAATTCTATGTTATGAATTGAATCATATCCATGTTTATGTTGTTGTATGATTACCAGGTTGAAATCCTTAATACATATAATGAAATTATGTTAGCATGTGGGTGGAATTCTTGTATTTGAAGTGAAAAATATTGCCATGATGTATTATTTTAATGTTCATGCCTAAGCGTCAAGTTATGCATGCAAAGTGTCTGCTAAAATGCCTAAAAGAATAAGAATTATGCTTTATGACTCATTTGTGACCAAATTGATGAATCCATACTTTACCCTTATGTTCACAATGACCTCCATTTTATTATTATGCATTGTAATGGTTTGGTGGAATACTCATGAGATTATACTTACAAAATTATGAAATGTTTATATGTAATCCTATTCATGTGTATGCTTATGACATGCAAATACTTTATGAAAATCTCCAACGGTTGTACTATGAATAGTTGACTATGGTTATGTGTTCAAGAAGTGTCATGTCTTATCAGTTTCATGCTATCGAGTCCTGGGGGTACTTGTAACCGACAATTTAGCTGTGTCCCTAGAGCTAGTGTCAGTTTACAAGATGTTCTCAGTCAAGCCATGATCAGTAGAATTCAGTCAGTCACATAACTCAGGAAAACTCAGTAAATTCAGTACCAGTCCAGTCCTACTCAGTAATATTAGTAAACTCAGTTAGTTAACAAAACTTAGTAATATTTTGTCAGTCAACAGAATTCAGTGACCTAAGTCTAGTTTAGCCTAGTATAATTAGTTCAGTGTCTATTTAGTTGGGAGTAGAATTCAGCACCGAGTGAACCTAAGGATGGGAACTCACATGCCAGCAATCATTGTGATTCTTAGAAGTAGTCCTTGCATTCCAGAACTACATAGCCAGTGTAGGTTGTGACATAAAAAACTTGTTAGATAGGGGTTGATAAGGTGGCTTAATCAGTCAGATGAGGGTCCCACCGTTCTCCTTAGAGTACCTGCCAGATGAGGGTCACTCACAGTTTGTCCTTACTAGTGGTGTAGTATTGACACCCTTCCAATTGGGTTACAGATTGGACCCCAACTCAACTATATTGCTTTATTCGAAGCATGTCAGTTAGATGACTACCTGCCAAAGTCTCAGTCTCATTCTTTAGAATAGAGCTAAGATAGTTCTATAGATTTCAAGACTGTCAGATACAGTCACTCAACTCAGTATGGAACTCAGCTAGTTTCATCAGAATCAAGACTGTCAGATACAGTCACTCAGTAAATAGCATATTAGTTATCAGTATGCACGTTATCAGTATATTCAGTATTCAGAATCCTCACGTTCTTAGTTACAGTTCTGTATTCATGTATGTATTTTCATATATTCATATTCATGTTATTAGTCAGTTATAGTTCATGCATATGAACCCAATGCATTCAGCCTTACCTCATTTTGCGTACCAGTACATTCACATTTACTAACGCATACTTTTCTTTTGCAGTATGGTGTTTTATACCATTGGATCGGATGCTCAGGTTCCTGACCATGCATAGGTTTTTTCAGGTTTCAGTCAGCAGTGGTAGATTAGCAGTGAATCCTCATCATGCAAGGATACTTTATCATTTTTGTATTTCAGTACATAGTTTATTTTAGTAGTTGGAGTTAGTTGGGGACATGTCCTATCAAATCCTTTTTCAGACAGCTTAGAGGCTTTCAGATTAGATATTTAGACTTCAGTATGTTCAGTATTTATATTTCAGTTTGTTTTGGTATTGTTATACCACATACTTCAGTATTATTTCAGTTATTTGAACCTTATGGCAGTTCAACCCCATTATTCTGCATATTATTACAGTGTTAATGTATAGATATTATAGTAGGTACCAGTCATGGGTTAGCTTGTGGTCCTTCAGGATTATAAGCACCGTATAATGTTCAGAGTTCAGAATCTGGGGCGTTACATTTATATATTTGTGTGAAACTGCCGAGTATCTGATAATGGAATTAGGATTAATGATAGTATCAGGATAAAACAATTGCATAAGTAGATAACTAGTCCTTTGTAGTGTAGCCCTGTGCAAATATGTGTCAGGTTTACTGAGTTTCTAGTGGTGCTTGAATCTAGAAATTTCCCAGTTTCTTTTACTAAAGTATAGGATGGTTAAGTAGGAGATGATCATAGGCCATTGGCTAAGTAGGAGATGATCATAGGCCATTGTTACATGAGTCCATTTAAGCCTAAAAATGTTTTAACCAAAGGAATAAATCCCCTTAATCCAAATATTTGAGCCTTTATAGACTAATTTTTCTTGTTACACCTATCACCTTCTCGTTTAACTTATAATGAACCTATTTTGGCCCTGGTCCTCCTGTAATACTATACACCTCAACTCAGGCAAATTGCCTAAGTTAAGGGTGGATATTATAGGGGTTCTTAAGAGAAAAATGAGTATCAAGATAATGGGTAGAAGAGAAATATACGAAACATGGGCAGATGTGCTGAAGTGAAAAGAAAGAAATGTGCAATGTATAGCAAAAGAAAATGAATAAGATAAATAAGTTCTAGAAAGCCACATCTGAATGTTCTTAAAAGAAAAAAGGAGACATAAGGGTGGAAATAAAAGAAGTCAAAAGTCGTGGACCCTAAGAAAAGTCTAGTGTCCAGGAGGCTTAGTCACTAAATGAATCTCTAAAGGTATCATACCAACCCCAAGCCTAAGTTACAAGCCAAATAAAGTCCTATAGTGATCCTACTGTGACTGTCTGACAACTTAGGAAAAGAGAATAAGGTTAAGCCTATGGTATTTTGTGGACACTATTGATACTTCTTAGTGTGAGAGAGAGCCATTTGTTATATCCCTGAAAAGAGTAGTCTATCCATGATGAGTGAATGAGATTTCTTTAACTGTCAGTGCACATGAGTTCTACTGCTAGGTTGCTAGATTGTTTGATGAATGTAAATTATGTTTATTCCCAAGTGTCTATTGCAATGGCATCATCAGATTCCTTTATGTTTCTACACGTGCTAAATTTCTATACGCAAAATTAAGTTGAAAAGTTGAAAAAATTAAGATGGGAACAACGAGATTGAAATTTAATTCAAAATCACTGCCATGGGTTTGCTTGATATCTTCTTGTTTAAGCATCGGCTCTATGCTAGAAAATAGTAATGTGGTTTTGTTTACCTAAGGACATGCAAACGTCTAAATTGAGGGTGTTGATGTGGCGTGGGAACGCGATAATTTTAATGCTTAAAACTGTGATTTATGAGTGAAATTAGGATATATTTTTGGATATGATGCACTTTGGTGTGAATTGCTGGTAAAATAGGTCTATAACAGTGTTTGAATGAAAAGAGAAAAAAAAACTTCAGAAAGACCAACTCTGATCAGTATACAAGTTCGTCTCTAAGTCATAAGCAATTGATACGACTTGTATACTGAATCGTATGAGTAACATAACTAAAAGCCAAACTGAGGAGCCAAGTATGAGGAAGATACGACTCATGTACCCAAGTCGTAAGAAAGGGTATGAGTCATATGCGGAAGTTATAAGTGTAACAGAACCTGAGATACTATCGAGGAGTTGAAGTGTCAAAGTTATACGAGTAGAAAGTCTGAGTACGGCTCGTATAGGGAGGCCGTATACAAACCAGTGTTCAAGACCTAAAAAGATTGAAGTTCTAGGTGGATACGGATGAAGTATACGAGTCGTACACTAAGGAACGACTCATAAAAGGAAGTTGTATGTTAAATAGAGAGTTCAAGCCTTAGGAATATCAGACACAAGAACGGATAAGACAAGGTAGGGTGTGACTTGTAATTTGAGGATACGAGTGGAGACCGAGTCGTACCAACTGCCAACTTAACATTAACTTTCCCATTTTTAATAGGATGTTTATGTTATTTTGAGATATTATAAATACCCTAGGGTTTATCTTTTATTAGGTTACGCGTTGTGACATTCTTTTACATGCTAATACTCAGTATTACTCATTACTACATTATTTCTTGAGATTTTAGGGTTTTATTCAATAAAAGACTTTGGAGTTTATTCATCTTATTCTTGTACAGCTGATTTTATGTGTTATTCATTTATAATCATGCTTTCTTACACAAACATGAGTAGCTAATCTCCTTAGCTAGGGTTGTGGGAACCTTGGTGGATTATCTATGTAGAGGAAGTGTGGGATTCAATTAGTCTAGTGTTTCTGCATGTATCTTAATTCTTCTTTACAATAATTAAACTTATAGTAGTTGCAGATGCTTGAGATTGCCTGTATTCTCATCCATTCGATAACAAAGAATCTTGCGATAAGGAAAAGAAGGTTAAGACAGTGATTTGAGATGGGATAACTAAGCATCCCATCCTTCACTTAATCCTATCCCGACAAGTGTAACTGAGGTTGTAACAAGGGGAAACAAGGCAACACCCTAATACGATAACCAAGTAAACAAGGTAAAATTTATCTTCTAGCTTACCCGGAAGTTGATAATACTTATCTTGTAGGCTTTGCATGGAGAACAACAGAATAATTGGGTTGATCACAAGAAATTTACATAGTTAAGAAGCTAGGGGAACATAGACCTTTCGTTCGTCTCATATTGATTTCAACTCAAAAGCGCTCAAGAATTGCTTACTATTTGCAATTGATAACAAAACCCCCATTTACTTTCTTGTACTGCTCATGGATTACATCAAGGAAAGTAACTTCTCATGTTTTTCCTGTGGGATCGGCCCCAACCTTGTTGGGTTACTATATTTCCAATCGACCACAATATACTTCTAGTTGAGGTGTAGTTTTGGGAGACATCACTATTCACACCATACCACTCGTTAGGTGACCTTACAACTCATAGGGTCCAAGTCATTGTCAAGATAGAAAAACTTGGAGCACACACTGGTTTGGCTATGGATAGGACCATACAACTCGTTAGGTGCCACTCGTAATTAGGATAGTAACTTAGGCTACCTTTATTAGACACCCTATGATTGGGGCCTTATGACCCAAAATGACACGTTACGACTCGTAGGGTGAGTTGTAGTCAGGATAGTGAGTTCCAAAACTCAGAATTTTTAGTGGCCAACACCTGGGGAGTCATATTCTCCCCCCTTAGGATCATTTGTCCTTAAATAATGGGTTAAGGCATCCATTAGCACGATTTATCGAAGAAACACACCCACACTTACCTTTAATAGAGACAAAAAACAAAGATGTCAAGAAAATCACAATTTTTTTTAATAGAGTCAAAAACAAAAATGGTAAGATTAACACATACCTTGAGCATGAGTATCCAGAACGGGGAACAAATATGGGTATTTTGACTTCATATCTTCTTCAACTTCCCAAGTTGCATCTTAAAATTTATGATTCCTCCGAAGAAACTCTACAGAATCCACATCTTTTGTCCGCAGCCAACGGACTTGTCAATTCAATATCTCAATCGGGACTTCCTCATGAGATAACGAATCTGAAACACCAACACTCTCAAAAGGAACTACCAAGGAAGGATCACCCAAACACTTTTTTAACATCGAAACATGAAAGACCGGATGAATGGAACCTAATATTAGAGGAAAATCTAACTCATAAGCTACACTACTCGCTTTAAAATTTGATACAGACCAACTTAACAGGCACTGAGCTTTCCCTTCCTTCCAAACCGCATCACTCCCTTCATGGGAGACACCTTTAAGAACACCAAATCATCCACATCAAATTCCAAGTCCCTTTTCCTAACATTCGCATAGGACCTTTGGCAACTCTGGACAACCTTAAGCCAGTCCCAAATCACGCTCACCTTCTCCATGGCTTGGTGAACCAAGTCGGGACTATATAATTTATTCTTGCCAACCTCAAACCACTAACAAAAGACATATACCTCCTACCATAAAGATCATTAAAAGGAGTCATCCCAATACTAACATGATAGCTATTATTATACACGAACTCTATGATGGGTAAATGTTAGACCAAACTACCACTAAAGTCAAGAACACAAGACCTTTGCATATTCTCGTAAGTCTGATTAGTCTTCTCCACTTGTCCATCTATATGAGAGTGGAAAGCGGTGTTAAGGTTCACCTTAGTTCCCAAACCTCTCTGGAAAAAACACCAAAAGTATGAGAAGAACTGAGTACCGCGATCATATATAATAGAAACAGGCGTACAATGCAACTTGACGATTTCCTGAATAAAAAACTTTTCATAATCCTCAAGAGAATACTTAGTCCTCACAGGTTAGAAATAAGCGGACTTAGTCATCCTGTCCACGAAGACCCAAATCGAATCAAATTAATGGTGGGACCGTGGAAGAACAGTAACAAAATCCATATAAATGACTTCCCACTTCCATTCAGGTAACTAAATCTTTTGAGATAACCCACCAGGTCACAAGTGCTCTACCTTTACTTGTTAAAAAAACATACACTTAGCCATAAAATAGGTCGTATCCCATTTCATGTTATTCCACCAATAGATCTCTTTCAAATCATGGTACATCTTCGTCGAACCAGGATAAAAAGTGTACCTTGACTCATGATCCTCAACCAAGATCCTCTCTCGTAGCCTATAAACATTGGGGATGCAGAACATACTGTGGTATCTCAAGATACCATCGCCATCAATCTTAAAAACCATCACTTTTTGCTGGCCTACATCACCCTTAATTCGGATCAAGGTAGGGTCCAAAACCTTTTTCTCTTTCACCTCAGCACTAAGGGATGACTTCACCACCTCTTGCACTATCATACCTCCTTCCTTAGAGTCTAAGAGAGAAACTCCAAGATTAGTCAGCTAGTGAATATCCTTCACCAAATCTCATTTTTGCTTCTTCACATGAGATTACCATCCCATAGATAACCTGCTAAGAGCATCAAAAACTATATTATTTACCTGGATGATAGTGAAACCCATATCAGTCCTTGAGCAACTTAAGTCATGTACCTTGCATAAGATTCAACTCCTTTTGGGTGAACATACATTACAAGCTTTTATGATCAGAATAAATGTCAACATGAACCCCATACAAACAATGGCACCAAATCTTCAAAGCAAAGACCACAACAACATTTTTATGTCAAGCTTCTTCTTAAATCTCTCTCAGGTTTCGTGCAATGCTTCTATTAGGAGTTGTCTGAAGTTACTGATTTCGTCCCTCAACTGTACCTTTTTAGAGAGTGGAAAAAACTATTCTAGGAACACTTGTTTCAACTATCTCCAGTTGGTTATAGAATCGAGCTCTAGCTCATTGAACCACATTGTTGCCTCTCCAGATAGAGACAAAGGGAACAATCTCAACCAGATCGCATTCTGGCTCACTCCTAGATTGTTAAAATATTTGTAAATAGTGATGAAGTTCACCAAATACATGTTCAGGTAATCACCAGGTAAGCCCCCAAACAACCCCTTCAGATTCAGGAGTTGGATTATAGTGATTGTTATGTTGAATTTTGCACCTGGTGCCAATGGTAGAGGAATGATAGCAACCGTTGCACCAGCTCTGTCCAGTTGCACCAGCTCTATCCAGTCCTTCATCATCTTTATTAGCCTCATATTGAATGGGTTATTGGCCATACCTTCCTTGGATTGGACGGTTTCTATTAACATTTTGCTGCACTGGTCAAGCAAGTTGCTCAGCTCGCCTTGGGTTTTAAGGATTTAGTAATTCCTCATCACCCAATTCTTCGTTATCAGGGTTCTAGTGAAGTTCTTGTTGACCCAAATTTTGTATGTTCACCTAAGCCCTGGCCAAAGCGGCTAGTCTGTTCGCCTCCTGTTGTTCAGCCATTTTCCCTATCAATTGAGGTTCTAAATTGATTGGCAATAATGGTTCTCCGAAACTTCTTGTTTTTGGCATAAACAACATAGTACCTACAATAGACAAAAACAACAAATAAACGTAAATCTAGAAAACTTAACCAACACTAAATTAGCGTACACAAACTTTTAGTTTACAATCGTATTCCCCGGTAACGATGCCATTTTTGATAAAGTTAAACTACACTCTTGAACTGGTGTAAGCGATCATTGTCAATATAAAATCTAACTAGGTTGGGGTCGAATCCCACAAGGAATAGGGTATGAATTCAAGTTGTTTACGAAATAATTCACTGGTAGTTTACTATTTCCTGAAATGGGGGTTTAAATTTCTCAGACAATTGTTAGTCACTTTGAGATTAATGTTTGAAATCAATATTTTATGAAATAACCGAGATTCTGTTCACTAGGGTTTAGGTTATATGACAGATGCTATAAATAACTCAAGGTTCTCATGGTGGTTAGGATGACAAGCTATCTCTATTAATAGTATGCTCGAATGTCTCTCGATTCAAGTATCTAATTTTCTAATCCTCTTAGACTTAGGGAATTGCAACTCACTGCACAGATTTTACCTTAGGCTAATCAACCTTGTTACAGCGCTGATTATTAAACGAAGCCATTTTGAGTCCCTATCGATAATTCACTTCCTACTATTTATGATTTCCTTCTCAAGCAAACCAAATTAGGTACACCTATTGCTTGCAACCAACAGATATAAGTTAGAATATCAGAATTACCAAGAAATCCTAACACCTATTAAACCTTGAGTAATTAATCAACACCTTATCATGACCTAGCCCTAGATTCCATAACCCAGGTTAAGAGTGTTTAGCTACTCATGATGTAGGAAATAAGCACACAAGTTGAATTCATAATTGAAAGGATTAACTTACAATAATGAAGCAAATCAAAAGTATTCTTTCAATTGAATCACAAGGAAAACCACTAAAATATTTGTTTGAGAGAGAGAGAGAGAGAATAAAAAAGTTGTATATTGTAAGATATGTCAATTAATTGATGGATAATAGAAAGACCCTAAAACAAGGATTTAAATAGTTAACCCTAAATAAGGAAATAAAATTAAAGTTTTAGATGTTATTCGGAATAGATTATGGCGGTTGTGATGGCCAATCATGATTTTGACGGCCTATCACGGATGTCGTCAGCTTCTCTACAAATTCAGTTTCTGCTGCCTAAGGTTGACAACAGTAGTGATGGACTATCAGGATCTTGACAGCGTGTTATGAAGGTCGTCACAAAACTTCCTGCAACTCCCCTCTTCTATTTAAGTTCGACGGCATTATTGATAGCCTATCACCAGGCTGAAGACGTGTCATGGATGTCGTCAGCCATACTTAGCTCTTTATTTGCTTCTGATTTCATACTTTTTGCTTCCTTTATTTATGGTTCTCTTTCTTCCCTACTTTTACTGCAAAATCAAAGTAAACTAATAAAAAATGACTAAAGTTGCTCAAGAATTTGCAATTATTTAGAGTTAAAAGCTTCAAATGTGTTAGCATGGGCTCACACATCAACACCCTTAACTTAAACAATTACTTGTCCTTAAGAAACCTTAACATAACTAAGAGTATACAAAGTACAATTTGGCAGCTAACTACTCATATCAGTTCAGAATACATGCACCATCTCCAAGGTCAGTCAAAGTAAGAGCAACTGTGTCTATTATTTAAAATACCTGTGCAACTCACAAGGATCAAGATATGGCAAAAATTTCAGCAATAACAACCCAGCACATACCCAAATCACACTATCTGAAAAGGACAATGATTAGCAACATACCTAGCGTGCCCACACAACAAAAAAAATCCCTTTTTCACTCATATCAGAATATATACACATAGGGATAAACACAAGACTCACTCTCAGAACAAAGTTCCAACATTGCACATCAAATGTCATAGGTTTTCCCTTATAGTCAGTACCCAAGTCTTCAAACAGGTAAGTTAGGATCACTATAGGGCTTTTCTTAAGCTTGTAACGTAGGCTAGGGGCTGATATGATATTCATGGATATTTCAAAGTGACTAAGCCTCCTTGACACTACATTATACCCTAGGGGTTTCAACTCTTAACCTTCTTTTCTTCCCTCTTTTATTGATCATGCGTGCTCAAGATGGATGTGGTCTTTTCAATTAACTGATTATCTTTTTATCATTTTTCACACATTTTTATCTTTTCTTATTTCTTTTTCACCGCACCCAACTCATTATTCATCTTTCTCATTCTACCTCTCTTCATACACAGATTACATCACGCACCCCTATAATAGCCACCCTCAACTTAGGTTATTTTCCTAAGTCAAGGTGCACAGTATCCAAGGAGGACCAGAGCCAAGACAGGTTTATTGTGATATAAATGGGAAGGTGAAAGGTTCACAAGAAAAAAATAGGATATTTAGGCTCAAAGGGGGATCAAGGGATATTATTCACATTGGGAAGGACATTTAGGCTAACATGGGCTAACATACAAAAACGGCCTATGATCCTTTCCTAACGCCTATCCGATGACCATGGCATGACTAACCGGGCAAGTTCTAGATTCAAAGCACAACAGGAATTGAGCAAGACCTTACACACATATGGCACACAAGTATCTTACATATTACTACTTATCTGGTTCATGCATTTGTTTAACACAGGTCATTTATTTGCCATACTAATGCCATAAAAAGATATACAGTGGTCATAATAGATGCAATTCACACAGTACACAATAGATTAGACCACTGGAGAAGTACTCATAAATCATAAAATAAGCCAACTGCCTCAAGTACTTGTACTACTCCTAATTATCTACAAATTATGTTATAGCAATAATTTACCCTACACCCTCAACTTAATAAGAAAAAATAAATGCACTAAGGGTTAGGGTATACCTAAAGATAGTCAAGCACGTGGATCCTAGGTCTTTGACCCTACTACTATATCATTTGCTGTCTTCTCCCATCGGGAGTATCTGACCTAGTGGTGGTCGGAGCCTAGCTAGAGAAAGCACTTGCATCCCTAGCTCGAATGGCTACTTCCCATTTCTCATTATCAGCCATAGACTCCAATCTTGCCTTTTTCAACTCTTCTTTTTCTTCCTTCTTCTTTGCCTTCTTCTTCGCTTTTCTTTCTTCTTCACTATCTGGCTCTTCTCTCTTATTCTTTTCTTTTTTTACCCTTTTTCTTATTTTTCTTTGAGGAGTTTGTAGTGAGATCAAGTATAGGAATTTCTTCCTCCAATTCTTCCACAGTCGGACCTGTTGGCATCATAATTTAGTGCTCTACAACACCCCAACCTCAGCCTTAACCTTATCCAACACAGCCCTGAATGTAGCAAGATCAGCACATGTCATCTCTTTTACCCGGGCATCAAATCTGTTCTCCAAATCTACAACTCATGCAGGCAATATCACAAAAGGCTCTAGTGCAGCCTTGATTTTTTTGTCCACAACAGTAGCAAACTATTTGGCTAAGGCATGTAGCTAGGCCTAGTACCACTTTTCTTTCTTAGCCGCCTTCCTGATATCAATAGACTAAAATGCCAAACCTGTTACTGCTGGAGGAACTGAGGGATTGGATTCAGTCTCAAGCACTAAAGCTACCTGTGCTGAAGAATCCTGTACATCGACCTGAGGTGCTGCTTCTATATCTGTAACTGGTGGTTCTGCTGCTACCTCTGTCCCTCTGTCAAGTCCAAGTCCTGGCTAAATCGCATTAAACCGGATGGGGTTGTGAGTTTTCCGGGCATGAACATCTTTGTCAACTCCCACAATCTTTAGCACCTTAGCAGCTCTATAATAAGACACAGAAAAGGATAAGCAATGTCGACCCTCGACATCCTGATTTTCATCTCATCTGCAATGATTTCCCCAAAGTTCAAGGGAAGCTGCTGCACCAAAATTTCTACAAAAATAGCCCCGTCATCGCCCAGAATATTGTCTCTCTCGGTAGGCATTAGCCAAACTCTTACAATGCCCCACCAAAATTTTGCCTCCTGAGTCAACGAGGACTTAAAGATTCTCTCATTTGGGTTTATCACCCAAGCCGATTCTCCGTCAGAGATGGTATTGGCCAACCTAGGATATTGTTTGTCCTTATTCTTTATTCGAGCATAAAATGATGGTGTGGTGGCCTAAGTCATAAAGTCGGGGCCGTGCAAAAATCTATTAATGGCTCTAGTCAAAACATCAATGCTTACACCCCTCACCCGAACTCTCACTAGAAGAGGCTGATGTGCTACTTTTTCACCTGGTTTGCACATATTCTCCAACTGGGCTTGGTAATTCACATAGAACTCCTAAATCAGTGTGGGGAAAAATAAACCTCCCCTTTCTGTTGTCCATCCTAAGCCGTATTCTTTGAATTTCTTCTCCACTTCAGGGTATTTGCTTAACCTTTTCGTGATGATCATCTTTTCTTCTTAGATTGGCCTCTTCGCATTCCTTCTATCATTTTTTTACAACCCAGCAATATAGATATCTTCATCTCTAGGGATTTGCCATCTAGCATTGTTCCTCACTTCTGGGTTCTTATATTTGATAAGAGTCCTCCGAGGTGGAGACTCTTCATCATCTTGTTGCTCAGTCGATGGGGACCCGGAAGCTATTCCTTCGGATTCAGATTCTTCTAATTTTTCTTGATCCTCTTCATCAGCTTCAACATGTTCAGACTCATGCTGTTCAAACTCACCTTTTTCAGACCTCTCCTTCTCAGAAGCTGTGGTCAACTCAGTATCATCACTGTCCTTCATTTTAATTGGTGGAGGTGGTGGATTTTTCTTTAGACTCTACTTCTTCTTTAGCTTTCTGAGCAAGGGTTCCTCCTCCTCATAGCAAGATTCCTCATTGAGGAGCTTACGATGTACATCATATTTGGTCGCTTTCTTTGGTTCTATAGGACTCTTTCTTTTTGGTACCATTTTAGAATACCTAGAGACATTAGAAGAACATTAGTCAACCCTAAAGATCACAAACACAGGTACATTAATAATTTAAGCTTATTTATGTTTCAGGCCCCAGGTGTGACGAAAACTCGTGATAAGCCATCATGACCGTGATAGCGTATCACGGTTATCGTCAACCTCAGACAGAACCCAAAAAATTTTTACACTTTCTGACGACCTTCCTGATAGGCCATCATAATTGTGATAGCCCATCACAATTGTCATCAGCTCTATCCACAACCAACTTCAGCTTTGTTAGCTTTTGACGACATTCCTAATAAGCTTTCACGATAGTGATAGCCTATCATGGATGTCGTCACACTTATCAGAACCCACTTTTGACTTTAACTAAATTTTTGGTCCCCATTCTTTCTCAAGATTTTCTTGAATTTGAATCGTGAGCTATCTTTTCAACCCATGTGCTTGTACAGTAAACCTTAGGTGCAATTTTAACCATTTTCCAAGTTTGAACTTGGTTCAATCACATTGGGGACTTGAGTTAGCTTTCATTCATCATACATCTCAAGCAAAGAAGTGTTGAAGTAGAGTATACCTGATGGAGCTTTTAATCTAGTACCACGCACAAGAAAAAGTGTGAAGGAAGAAGATGTTCTTGATTCTTAAGTGCAAACCACACAAAAATTAAACTTGTTTTTCTTAGAGTGTTTTCCAAGAATGGAAACTATTTTAACTAAGGAAAAAAATAACTAATGAAAAAGAAGTTAAAAGTGGTGGAAATTTGAAAAGTCTCGCGATTTGGGCCAGGTCGGATCTGATTAAAATTAGGCCCAGTTTTCTGATTTTAGGCTTTGTGCTGACGATGATTTGTGATGGCTTGTCACGGTTGTTATAGCCTATCAAGATCGTCGTCAACAATAGGCAGAGAATTTCTTAAGTTTGATCTAGATGAAGGCATTCATGATAACTTATCACAGTTGTGACGACTTGTCACGGATGTCGTCATGACCTTCCAGCTGACCCTTTTCATTTTTTTTACCCGTCATGACCTTCCAGCTGACCCTTTTCATTTTTTTTACCTTCTCTATACTAAATCCTAATTTAAAAAATAAAAAAAACACTTGCTCAAACATAAAAATTTTGGGTTGCCTCCCATTAACGCCTGATTTACTGTCATGGCACGACTGGGTTCTCTTGACTACTCAGAATTCGCCAAGACAACCTGTTGATACCCCTTTTTCCTCCTTATAGAAGACGTCAACGATTGAGAAGAAATTCATATAATTTTGTTGTGACATCGGTTGATGCATTTTGAATTTTGCCTTCTTTTTACTGAGCCAAACTTGAGCTCATTCAACTCTATGTCAATTATTACTCTTTCTGTTGACAAGAGTGGACTTCCTAAGATAATGGGTATCTCGAAGTCCACATCACAATCCAGGACCATAAAATCAGCAGGAAGAATAAAGTCTGCTACTTTCACCAACACATCATGTAGAATTCAATAGGCCGTTTTATTGACCTATCTGACATCACCAATCACATGTTAGTAGGTGTTGGATCTTCCAAACCCAACTTCTTACACACAGAAAGTGGTGTTACATTTACCCTGGCACCTAAATCACACAATGCCTTTGCAACATCCACAGACCCAACCTTGCACGAAATAGTGAATGCACCTGGGTCGGCCTTCTTTTGCACTAAGAATCGTGTGGAAATCGCGCTACAATGGTGGAGATTGTCCACTTGCTCAGCTGACCTTCCTCTTCTTTGTGACGAGGTCTTTCATAAACTTGGCATAGCCTGGCATTTGCTCAAGTGCCTCAACCAAAGGTACATTAATTGTCAATTGCTTGAGCATAGCCATGAACTTGCCAAATTTTTTCTCATCGACCTTTTTCTTCAATCGTTGAGAAAAAGGAGGTGGCAGTCTAGGGATAGTCTTTAACACCACTTCCTCTTCCTTCTCGTCTTCTTTCTCTGAAATATCAACAAAACCATCCAGCTTCTAAGACTCTACTAGACTACTTTCTTCCACAGATTTTCCCACAGAGGGGTCACATAACAACTTACCACTCCGAGTGGTAATTGCCATACACGAACCACTATTTCACGGGTTGTAAATCATATCACTAGGTAAAGTACCAGTTTTTCTCTGGTTTAGTGTAGCAGAAAGTTGGTTCATCTGCTGCTTCAACTGCTTAATAGAAGTAGAGTGTGAGCTAACCAACTGACTGAGGGTAGAGAATTCACTCTTTATAGTAGTTACTCCCGAGTTGGCAGCTTCAACTCCGTTCAACAACTTTTCCATCATGTCCTCCATAGACATCTTTCCAGAGCTAGTTGTTACAGTATCCCTACTTCCAGGAGGAACATACAAACCACTCATGTCATTATTGTTTCTCCAGTGTCCCTGCTCCCTATCTTTATAATCAGGCATATCATAGAAGTTCCGACCTTGGTTCCCTTGGCTATTACCTTGAAAACCCCCTGATTACTCACATATCTGTAGCAACAGTACCCTGAGATTCCACAGCCTTAACCATTTCAATCTTGCCTGACAGTAAGTGCTTGGTCAGTAAGTCCATCTGTGTCTTTAAGTAGGCCATGTCCTGGTCTCGCTCCTCATCCCTTCTGCGCTACTCTGTAGTTACACCACTGACAACAGTCGGGCTAGACACTACAAAATACCTAATGTGTTAAGCCTGACTCTGCTTGGCCATTCTATTCAGCATGTCAGAAGCATCAAGGAAAGAGAGATCAATAAATGAACCACCTACAGCATTGTATACAATTGGCTTTGTCACAGAGTTAAAAGCTCTGTACAAAGTCTCCTTCAAGTTTAAGTCCGTCATGTTGTGTTTTAGACATTGTGCAAGCTTCTTCTTAAATCTCTCCCAGTTTTTGTGCAATGCTTCAGTTGGGAGTTGTCTGAAGTTACTGATTTGATCCCTCAACTATACCTTTCTGGAGGGTCGAAAGAACCGTTCTAGGAACACCTCTTTCAACTATCTCCAGTTGGTTATAGAATTAGGCTCTAGCTTATTTAACCACATTATTGCATCTCCAGACAGAGACAAAGGGAACAATCTCAATCGGATCACATTCTGGCTCACTCCCTAATTGTCAAAAGATTTGCAAATAGTGATGACGTTCACCAAATGCATGTTTGGGTTGTCACCAGGTAAGCCTCCAAACAATACCTTCATATTTAGGAGTTGGATCATGGTGATTGTTATGCTAAATTTTGTACCTGGTGCTAATGGTGGAGGAATGATAGCACTCGTTGCACTAGCTCCATCTATTCCTTCATCATCTTCATCAACCTCATATTGAATGGGCTGTTGGCGATACCTTCCTCGGATTGGACAGTTTCTATTGACATTTTGCTGCACTGGTGAAGCAATTTGCTCAGCTCACCTTGGGTTTTGAGGATTTAGCAATTCCTCATCACCCAAGTCTTCGTCATCAGGGTTCTAGTGAAGTGCTTGTTGACCCAAATTTTGTATGTTCACCTAAGCCCTGGCCAAAGCGGCTAGTGTGTTCGCCTCCTGTTGTTCAGCCATTTTCCCTATCAAGTGAGGTTCTAAATTGATTGGCTATAATGGTTCTCTGAAACTTCTTGTTTTTGGCATAAACAACATAGTACCTACAATAGACAAAAACAACAAATAAACGTAAATCTAGAAAACTTAACTAACTGCAAATTAGCGTACACAAACTTTCAGTTTACAATCGTATTCCCCGGCAACAGCGCCATTTTTTATAACGCTCAAGCTACACTCTTGAATGGGTGTAAGCGATCGTTGTCAATATAAAACCTACTAGGTTGGGGTTGAATCCCACAGGGAATAGGGTGTGAACTCAAGTTGTTTACGAAATAATTCACTGGTAGTTTACTGTTCTCAGATAATTGTTATTCACTTTGAGATTAATGTTTGTAATCAATATTTTATGAAATAGCCAGGATTATGTTCGCTAGGGTTTATGGTATGTGACAGATGCTACAAATAACTCAAGGTTCTCACGGTGGTTAGGATGACAAGCTATCTCTATCGATAGTATGCTCGAATATCTCTTGACCTATTCAAGCGTCTAATTTCCTAATCCTCTCAGACTTAGGGAATCGCAACTCACTACCCAGATTTTACCTCAGGTTAATCAACCTTATTACAGTGCTAATTATTAAACGAAGCCTTTTCGAGTCCCTGTCGATAATTCACTTCTTACTATTTATGATTTCTTTCGCAAGCAAACCCAAGTAGGTACGCCTATTATTTGCAACCAACAGACATAAGTTAGAATATGAGAATTACCAAGAAATCCTAACAGCTATTAAACCTTGAGTAATTAATCAACACCTTATCATGACCTAACCCTAGATTCCATAACCTAGGTTAAGAGTGTTTAGCTACTCATGATGCAGGAAATAAACACACAAGTTGAATTCATAATTGAAAGGATTAACTTACAATAATGAAGGAAATCAAAAATGTTCTTTCAATTAAATCACAAGGCAAACCACAAAAATATTTATCTTCGAGAAAGAGAGAGAAGTAAAAAGTCATATGTTGTAGGATATGTCAATTAATTGATGCATAATAGAAAAACCCTAAAACAAGGATTTAAATAGTTAACCCTAAATAAGGAAATAAAATTAAAGTTTCAGATGTTCTTCTGAATAGATGACGGCGGTTTTGACGGCCTATCATGATTTTGACAGCCTGTCACAGACGTCGTTAGCTTCTCTGCAAATTCAGCTTCTGCTGCCTAAGGTTGACGACGATAGTGACGGCCTATTAGGATCTTGACGGAGTGTCATGAAGGTCGTCACAAAACTTCCTGCAACTCCCCTCTTCTGTTTATGTTTGACGGTATCCTTGAAAGCCTATCACCAGGCTAGCGATGTGTTGTGGATGTCGTTAGCCATACTTAGCTCTTCATTTGCTTCCGATTTCATACTTTGTGCTTTCTTTATTTGTGGTTCTCCTTCTTCTCTACTTTTACTGCAAAACCAAAGTAAATTAATCAAAAATGACTAAAGTTTCTCAAGACTTTGCAATTATTTAGAGTTAAAAGCTTCAAAAGTGTTAGCATGGGCTCACACATCAGGCATGATCACCATCAGCCCGTGGGGCCTAAAGAGGATCGGTGGAACTCTACGTGGGGAAGTATAATTAGGAGATGTATCCCTAGACCAGGTTTGAATTCCATAAGTACGGAGAGTTCCTTCGATATTATCCTTAGACGAGACAGAAGAGTTTCCACTTGCATCAAATCTTCTTGGGGCATGATTTGAAATGTGAACAAATGGGGATTAAAGGAGATTCAATACCTTAGACTCTATAGCCCGAACTAGAAAAACAAAAAAGGAAAACATTCCTAAATGTCTCGTAGCCTCTCTCTTATAAGTGTGGCATGATACACGCCAATAAAAGAGACTCTACTTGACACGGATTTGTGAACACCCAATGCGCCAAACCTTGGCACTGATACCATCTTTGACATGATCCAAACTAAGGTCTTGTTGTGACAGGTATTCCAAGTCCACTGAGGAACAGAAACCACCCCCTTTTCCTAGCCAACATAGAACATGACACCTAGTAATGGCTGAATTCCAAACATATAATAAGATAGAAAAGTAGTAAACTCAAAGGCAACTAAGAATGTAAACATCAACACCCAATCCACAATAACATCCATAAAACCTCTACTAATCCGAAAATAACCAACGTCGGGATATGCCCCTGACCTTGACCCTTACAATGACAATGTTAATGAGAGCGCTTTAATTCTAGTTTATGAAAGGAAACTAATGGAATGATCAAGTCTCTCGAAGAATAAAAGCTCACCACTTCACAACAAACTATCGATAAATTGAGTTGATCCACCTAACACTATGTAGAAAAAGTAGGATTGCCTTTGGACCCTATATTGCGTGGGGATACAACGATTGAAAATGGTTAGTGGGTTGAGCACTAGTATGTAACTCAGGGATAAGGATAAATAAATGACAAATCAAAATCCAATTAAACTCAATGTACATATTCACCTACATGTGTGCATATATATATACTTATATAACATGCTGGGATAGAGAACAAGGCTTAACATGAATTTTTAAAATCTTAATCTGGGCTGTGTAGCTTAACCATCATCTATCATTACCCACAGGCTATATGGGCTTAGGTCCAGATAGGTGTATCCGCATGAACTAGAGAATAATCTTATATATTTGCATGGGAGACTCGAACCTCCCAATCATATACTAAAAGTGACTTAAGTACCTGATCATGTAATGTAATATGGGTGACTCAAACATCCCAATCATATAATAAGGTGGACTCAAACCACCTTATTATATGATTGAGAGGTTTGAGTCCCCCATATAATAAGGTGGACTCAAACCACCTAGTCATAAGCAAAGGGACTCGAACCCCAGGCAATTTAGACCCCCGCACTGGTGAATGCAATTTCCAGTATTGGTCCCTCGAGACCGCCACTTTCACAGCCCAGCTACAGAACCCTCTTTAAGCCCCATTAAAACATTTATCACATATTCCCATTCATTGAACCGTAATAAATATTTAGGCATGAACTGTTGGTATCATCATACAAACTACCCTTGCAAGGTAACATCATCATGCCATTTCAATTGCATTCTCATTGGAAAATAGCTCCCTTTGTTCATTAATACAAGGTTGAGGAACACTGACTCGCTTTGTTTATTAAATCAAACCGTCATGTTTCAATAACCTCTTTACATCATGCAATTATTTCGAAAGTAGTTCAATGGAATTTTACTCATATTTAAAACTACTTCCATAAAATTTGGGTTAAGGATTGTTACTAATTCAATTGTCAATAATCATAATTTTGGTAAAATCACAATCCCATAGTTTATTCACCATGCCCATGCACCCCACCAGATGGAAACCATATATAAATTATGAACAATCCATATGTAAACCATGGGAAGCATATTTCAAAACAAACATTAAAAACCTTCAACCCATGTTCCAAAACCAATATCAAAACCATAAGGAAACTATTTAAAATACATGCTTTTACAAAGTAATAGTTGGGGAAGAGTAACATGCCTAAAATATCAAGAGCTATGGAGAAAATTTGCTCTTGGGATCTTTAATTGATCAACTTCTTGGAAACCCTACGTATCTTGACCTTGGAGAATTGAGAGTGTTTTAGAAGATATTTCAATTTTTTTTTGGAGTGATAATAACACCCTAAAGGGGTTTTAGGTCGTGGGACATGATTTGGAGAAAAGGAGAAATGTCTAAGAGCCCTTAATTAAAAGCTGAAAAATTATCGCTAGTGACTACGAGTCACTATACGATTCGTAAGGAAACATTACGGCTCTTCACCATGAGTAATAATCAAGACAGTAACTAAAGGACCCTTCTCTGGTGACCATATAACTCATACCATACGACACACCAGGTGACCCTACGGCTCTAGGGTCTAAGTCGTAGACAAGACATAAACACTTGGGGCATACATTGGTTTGGCTACGAATGGGACCATACGACTCATTTAAAGTCTTTAAGACTTGTTAGGAGCCACTCATAATCAGGATAGTAACTTAGGCTACCTTTACTGGACACCTTACGATTAGGGTCTTATGACCTGCGATGATACATTACAACTCGTGCGGTGAGTCGTAGTTAGGACAGTGAGTTTAAAAACTCAGAATTTTTAGCAGCCAACACCTAGGGCATCACATCCTCCCCTCCACCCACCATACACATCCACCTCTAATTAAATTTGTATAAGTAGAAAAACATCAATTGTGAAAAAAATTATGTTTCATCTTTTTGTTATTATATTTTTCATAATTTGAAAATATTAGATTTTTAATATTGATTTTTTATTTTTAAGTTTTTATTCTATTATTTACTTTTCCTCAATTTAAAATTTATGAATAGTAATATGAGTATTATCTAATTACTTCAATTTCTCAAATTAGTTCAATATAACCCCACCCCACCCCCCTCTCTTTGCATACATTATTCTACTATTGTATTTTAATTACTTTAATTTTCTCTAATTTAACTTTGATTTAAATTATTATTTTTCCTTTCGTTACACACAAGCAGTTGAGTTTTCTTCATCTCACAATAGAAATCAGTTAGAACAAAACTCCAAAATTAAACTAGTATGTTAAGTATGATTTAAATTTAAGTTAAACACTTTCACCTTTATCGAAATATAGTTTTATTTCATATTCAATTTCAAAATTTTATTTTTTAAAATTAAATTCAAAAAATTAATTTTTTTTTGGATAAATTGTATATTGAATTACAAGTAGTCAAATTCAAAAAATTATTAACGTGTTCTAAGAATTAAAAAATATTATAATGCATGCAAATTTCTAGAATCTGAGTTTTTAAAGAAAATAAAATCATGCATTCATTATATGGAAAAATAATTTATATGTGTAGCTGTGTACATCATATTTAATTATTATATAAGGTACATCATTGAAAATACATGATTTTAGTTTGTGATTAAACATTTACCTTTTTCAATAAAAAATTTAAGCTATAAAATTACCAACGAGAAACAATCAATATAAAAATTTGAGTTGCTACTTGAGTTTTAGTCATCACCTCTTTTTTTAATTTTATTTTTTAAAATATTAACTCTTGTATGTAGTGTTATCCGACCAGGACCGGAGACCACCCCCGTTACCCAACCCAACCTACAACCGTCTTCCCTGAGTTTGCTGAATTCCGAGCATGAAACATAAAAGTGTAACTGCTCACACAAAGACCTTATGAACAGATCACAATTGTGACCAACCCAACCGAGTCTAACCACCCCATACCAATAATCCAATCATACCAAACCACACAAAATAAGGCCATAACCAAAGACGTTCTAAAGTATAATATAATTAATCCCAAAATATAATAGGATAGAACAATAAACAATATCATCCAATGATGTCAGCCCACCGACTTATTCCAATGCTAAGGCCTACACCTATACCGATCCCATCCATACCAACCCATAGAAGTACCACAAAGCCTCTATCCGAAAGATTAATCAAATTCGGTTGGGACATGCCCCTAACCATAGCCAAAACCAATATCCAGAATAAAGTCAAAATGTCTACAAATATCCATAACATGAAATATAGCCTTCTGAACGGATGAAAGCTCACCACTTGATTCCAAATGCTGTCCCAGAGTCAATCACTATGTAGGAGGAGTAAAACAACTAGTTCCTGCATAGTATGGGTATAAATCCGCCAGTAGAAGGGGTTAGCAAGTGACCGCTAACATGATCTCAAGATAACGATAAAATAATGTCATTTATAAAACCAAGTAAAACCATCCATGATGCATACAACCTTATGAATATGTATATATATAACCATGTTGGGAAAAAGGGATTGGGTTTAGCATGCCTTTAAAACCTTTACATGGGTTGTGTAGCTTTGAAATCCAAAATCACCCACGGGCTATATAGGTTCAGCTTCCCCTGAAGAAAGGGCCCCAGTGCGTATAGCTGCATAATTAAGTAAGTATCCCATGGGATGATTAGTACATCCCCCAAATAAAGTGTGACATGATACACATGGTTACCAAGACCAACCTCATATCGGTAAATATGAGTTTCCAATTTTGGTCCCCTCGGGACCTCCACCTTTCACGGCTTTGCCATACATTCCGCCATTATTGTCCAATTAAAATCAATTTCCAAATAACCAAACAATTATCTATTTATTAACTAAGGCCATTGATATTGGTATCGTCATACCAACCCTTACTTGCAGGTATCATCCATAGCCAACCATTTATAGGTTTAAGGGGACTTTCAAGTGCCCTTTCATTTACCATATTAAATCACTTGGGAGACTTCCATGTTCCCCACAAGCATAACCAATTAGCCTTTAGCCTTTTCAAACCATTTAAATGAAGCATAATTCCTTTACCAAGTTTAAAACATGCAAGAGTTCCATTAAAAGAAGTCAATGTAATAAACATATCTTTATAAGCATTTTGTCAAACACATTGGGGGCATAATATAACCGAAACCAATTCCAATTACCAATAAACCATTCCCATTAAATTCAATTATCCAAAACCACCATTAATGCATATAAAAGCATAGTAAAAAATGGGAAACCATAATCAAGCAATTAACATCAAAACCCCCAAATCATATTCAAAAGCCAAAACCATGTAATAGTAAAACCATGAAAACATTCATATAAACTATGCCTTTAATTAAATTAACAATGAGGGAAAAGAAACATGCCTTAAACAAAGATGATGACCAAAAGAAATAACTAAGTCAAGCCCCAAATTCATCCCTTAGTTGAAACCCTAGCTCCCCTTGCTCAATAACTCTTAAGAGAATTATAAAGTGTTAAGGAAGAGTTTTTAAGTGTTAATGAATAGAATATTAAGATAAATAACCTTCTAGATAGTTTGGAAGTCGTGGGGCCTTATTAGGATAAGTAGGGAAATATCTAAAATACCCCCACTTAAGTTCCACAAAAATCCTATCACAAGGATACGACTAGCCCTCACGAGATGTACCCTCCCAATACGATTGGTATCCACCACTCGTATCCAAGCCTCGACCTTTGGATCAAACATTATCCACTATACGACTAATCCAACCAAGTTATGAGCATAGAATACGATCCATATCCATGAACTGTATCCCTGGCAGAATAAAATACCTGGGGAATTCAACACTATTTACCATAAGAGTCCCTGGTATGATTCGTACCCTGGCTTACAGCTCATGGTGAGCCACTCGTACTCAGATCCAACCTAAGTAACAAATTCTAAGATTAAGTTAAGGAACAAAATGAACAGTAACCAAAATACAACTCGTACCCCTAAGTCATACCCATTCCAGTAACCAAAATCCATCCCACCAACCAACACTAGTCAGCATACGGCCAAACCATACCATTCATTATATGGCTCCTATCTATGAGTCGTATTGGGTCTAGAGATTAGAATATAAAGAAATTTCCTAAGGCACAAAAACTAAGGTGTTTCAGTCTCTCCTACTAGGAACATTCGTCCCCGAATGACGGGCAAAGTAGGGATAACCACACATAGAGTCATTTGCATTATGTTATCAAACATATTTCCAATCTTTAACAATGTTCAAAAAACAAAGAGGCAAAGATATAAAACTTTCCTTTAACAAACTTTGAAAATAACGATGTGTTAAGACACATACCTTTCGCACGAATCCTAAGAGCAGAAAAAATAAATGTGGATACTTAGACTTCATGTCCTTTTTTGTTTCCCAAGTAGCTTCTTCCACCTTATGGTTCTGTCAAAGAACCTTAACCGAAGCCACATCCTTGGCCAGCAATCGATAAACCTACCTATCCAAGATTTCCATCAAGACTTCTTCATAAGACACAAAATTGGTGAGACCTAATCCTCCCAAAAAAAACAACTGAAGAAGGATCACCAAGACACTTTCTCGACATGGCAACATGAAAGATCGAATAAACCAAGCTCAAACTAGAAGGCAACTCCAACTCATAAGTAACATTACCAACTTTTCACAAAATCTCATAAGGACCCAGATACCGGGGACTGAGCTTCCCTTTCTTTCCAAACCGCACTACTCCCTTCATCGGAGATACCTTAAGGAAATCCTTATCCCTAACCTAAAACTCCAAGCCTCTACGACTAGCATCTGTATAGGACTTTTGGAGACTCTTGGCAGCCTTAAGCCTATCCCAAATCACCTTCACCTTCTCCATATCTTGGTACACTAAGTCAGGACCAAACATGTTCGTCTCACCAAGCTCAAACCAATCAATAGGATATGTACACCTCCTACCATACAATGCCTCAAAAGAGGCCATACCAATACTAAAATGATAGCTATTGTTGTAAGAAAATTTTACCAAAGGTAGCTGCTCAACCTAATCACCACCATAATCAATTACACAGGCCCAAAATATATCCTTCAATATCTAAATAGTTCTCTCTGCTTTCCCATCCATCTATGGATGAAAAGCAGTACTCAAAATCACCTTAGTCCCCAACCCTTTCAGAAAAGATCGCCAGAAGTGAGATATAAACTGCGTGCCATAATCAGAAATAATAAAAACAGGCACCCCATGCTGCTTCACAATCTCCTGAAGATATAACTTTGTATAATCCTTTGCCGAAAAGATAGTCCGCACTGGCAAAAAGTGCACAGACTTAGTCATTCTATCCACAATGGCCCAAAATGAATTATATTGACTCCGAGATTGAGGAAGATTGGTAACAAAGTCTATATTTATCACTTTCCACTTTCATTCGGGAAAATAAATTTCTTGATACAACCCTCCTGGCCTCCTATGCTCAACCTTCACCTATTGACACACCATGCACTTAGCCACAAAATCTACCATATCCCTCTTCATACCATTCCACCAATAGATCTCCTTAAGATCATGATATATATTAGTTAAGTTGGGTTGAATAACATAGCGTAACTCATGCACCTCAGCCAAAATCCTTTGTCAAAAATTATCAATATTAGGAAGACACAACCTCCCTTGATACCATAAAGTACCATCACCACTGCTCTCAAACACCACAACTTTTTTCCTACCAACGTCACTCATGATTTTCATTAAGATAGGATCCAACATTTGTTTTTCCTTAATCACCACACCAAGAGATAATCGAACCACTTCTGGCACCAGCACCCACCATCCTTGGATTCTAAGAGACAAACTCCAAGATTAGCCAAACAACGAATATCCTTCACCAATTCCTGGTTTTCTTCCTCTACATGATCCAAACACCTCATGGATAACCTGTTAAGAGCATCAACAACCACATTAGCCTTACCTAGGTGGTAATAAAGACTCATACCATAATCCTTGAGAAGCTCAAGCCATCTCCTCTGTCTGAGATTAAGCTCATTCTGGGTAAGCACATATTGTAGACTCTTATGATTAGAAAAGATATCCACGTGGACACCATACAAATAATGCTACCATATTTTCAAAGCAAACACAACCTCCAATAGCTCCAAAACATGAGTAGGATAATTCCTCTCATGCACCTTTAACTTCCTGGAAGTATAAGCAATCACCTTCCCATGCTATATCAACACACAACCAAGACCTACTCGGGATGCATCATAATAAACCACGAACCCATCATTGCCTTTAGGTAAAGCAAAAATTTGATTCGAAGTTAACTTATCCTTCAATTTCTCAAAACTCCCTTCACAAGCATCTAACCAAGAAAACTTAACCTTCTTCTGAATTAACTTGGTTAAAAGAGAAATTATTGACAAAATGCCTTCCATAAATCACCTGTAATACCCGACTAAACCCAAGAATCTTTGAATATCGAATGGATTCGTAGGTCTAGGCCACCTTTTCACCATAGAAACCTTCTGCGGATCCACCATGATCCCTTCACTAAAAATAATATGACCCAAGAAAGTCACAACATTCCACCAAAACTTAAACTTAGAGAACTTGGCATACAACTGTTGTTTCTTTAAGGTTTGCAACACCACAAGTGATTAGCATGATCCACCTCACTCTTCGAATAAACCAGAATGTTATCAATAAATACAATAATGAAAAGATCTAAATATTGCCTGGATACCCTATTCATCAGATCCATAAACACTGCCAGAGCATTAGTTAACCCAAATAACATCACCAAAAACTCAAAGTACCTATATCGAGTATGAAAAGCCATCTTAGGGATATATACTCCCCTAATATTTAGCTGATGGTACCCAGACCGAAGATCTATTTTAGAAAAGAACTTAACACCTTGCAAGTGGTCAAATACATCATCTATCTTTAGAAGAGGATACTTGTTCTTTACCGTCACCTTATTCAATTACCTATAGTCAATGCACATCTGAAGGAAACCCTCTTTCTTGGACACAAACAACACTAATGTACCCCAAGGAGATACACTAGAAATAATAAAACCCTTATATTGAAGATCCTTAAGTTGCTCCTTGAGTTTTCTCAACTCAGCCAAAGCCATTCTATACGAAGGAATAGAAATTGGACGTGTGTCCAGAAGCAAATCAATACCAAACTCTATTTCCTTATTCGGAGAAAAACTAGAAAGATCATTCAAAAAAACCTTTGGAAACTCATTAACCATAGAAACTGACTGAAAAGAAAGACCTTCTGAGTTAGAATCTTTAACCTAGACCAAATGATAAAGATAACCTTTGAAGATTAACCTCCTAGCTCTAGGATAAGAAATACACCTCCCCCTAAGAGCTAAAGAAACACCGTCTCATTCTATAACCGGCTCACCAGGAACCTAAAGATAAACCTACTAGTCCGATAATCCAAAGATGCGTAACAACAATGTCACCAGTCCATACCCAGAATAATATCAAAATCCACCATATCCAACTCAAACAGATCCATTAATGTCTGCTTGCCACCAGCAGATACCACACATATCTTATAGACTCTCCTAGTAATAACTGATTCACCTACCAGGGTTGAAATAGAAAAAAATCTGAAATAACTTATGAATCAAAACCAAAAAATACAGCCACAAAAGGAGTCATATAGGGAAAAGTAAACCTTGGATGAGGGGGGCCTAAAGGGCTTTAGTTGCCTCCCCTTAGCCGGCACTGGATTTATGAGATCTTAATTCCTCCGGTCCACACTTTGTGTTGGCCATGAAAAGATAACCAAGTTTATACCAACATTATTTAATGTATATTTCTAAGTTATTTATTAGGAACTATTCCATAACTCTGAACATATAATAATAATTGAGGCGTGATGGACGTTATTATGGTCAGAAATACTTGTTGAAGTTAATTAATTATATTCCATAGATTCTTCAAACAAATTAAAAAAATTCTCACTGCATATAAAATAGATCAATTTTTTATTCAGTTTAATCCTTGAAAAACTGATCTTGTTGGATAATATGGATGTTAGTTTAAAAATACTTGATACTGCTCAAATAATTTTTATCCTTCCTATTGAAATTATATGAATAAGATTAACAAGAAAAATAAACAAACAAAAAAAAGTAAGAATAGAAAGTTCAACTAAGAACTCAATAAGTAAATATTAATTTAAAAAATATTTTTTTCGCTAAAAGTGTATAGCTGCCAAATCATTAAATAGGTAGTGTAAATTATATTTTTGAAAAATAATGACCATGAAAGCTAACTTGACAATGTTGAATGTTTTTTAAAGAAAAAATAAAAGCGAGTGGCTAAGTAATTACTCAAAGTTGAGTGACTTTTGAAAGACAAAAAATAAAATTAAGTAACTAAGGAGGTTAATTTTTTAAAATTAAGCGATTATCCATGCTATTAAAAAAAAATAGCAATAACTTAATATGAACTAGAGAAAATATCATTAATTTTTAAAAAATTAAACAGAATAATGAAATGAATAAACCATACTTTTATTTACAAATTTAGTAGAAATGTTATTATGAGGTAACCATAAGAGGGATATTAGAACTCAGAGAAAAGCAAGATGTGTCAGTTTTGTGTTGGTACCCAAATCCAAGCCATGACTAACTAAGCATACTTTAAAAATAAAACATTGCATGTGAAGATCCTAGCCAAAAAGTCTCAAATTTCACCACTTACAAGCTTAAACCCTAGCCGTCGACAATCATACAAACCATAGTTTTTTGGCCAATATGGCCACTTTAGCCGGTGGGAAATTCCCATCGGACGACTGTAGTAAGCGTATTATGGAGGAGATAATAAATGAGCAGCAAAAGATGAATAATAACCCTAAGTTTGTAGATCATAATTCTAGAATTAGGGTCCTCCCGAAACCCATAGTAATGTTGCATGGAGAACCTAATATTACATGGAAATCATCAAAAGTTCAAAACTTAATCATACAAGAAAAACTTCAATATGCAATTATAGGTAAGTTTCCTTATGGCAAGCCTCATATTGACATATTGAGAAAAATGATTCCTAATCAATATGGAATCAAAGATCACTGTAATATAGGAGTGATAGATGAAAGACATGTATTAATAAGGCTTGAGACGTTACAAAATTATGTTTAACTATTATCGACAATAGATTTCTACTTCAATTTGAGGGGCAGGTATTGGAAAATAAGGACTTTGAAGTGGGATCCATGGTTTGAGCCTAATTTTGAAACTTCAATTAGAGTGGCATGGATTTCCATGCCAAATCTTTCTCCAATTTTTTTTTACAAAAGATACAATCTTTTTAATAGCAACAGCAATAGGAAGGCCACTCATAGTAGACATGGAAACTAAAAATCATACTAGCCCTAGTTGTGCAAGAGTCAAAATGGAGGTAGATTTACTTGCAATATTACCACAAAGGATACAAATAAATGAGGAGAATAATATTACGTGAGAAATAAAGTCTAAATGGATATAGATTCAGTATGACTATATGCCTAAGTATTTTAAAGATTGTTGTCTACAAGGGCATGGTGAGGAAAGTTGTTGGAAAATTCATCCAGAATTATATGAAAAAATGAAGGAGGAGAGTAAAGGCACAGAAGAAAATAATATGAATAAGGAATCTGGTGAACAAAAGAATCAGCAAACTCAGAAGCAGAGTAACATGAGAAGAGAAAACAATTATAAGTTTCAGTGGCTTACAAGGAAGAATAGATACAGGAAGGACAGTTCTAGTCGTATTCTAGGATAGGTAAATGAAAATAATGATGAGGACCTTTAAGTTTCCAATTCTTTTAATGCTTTAAAGGACAAAGAAGGACAAGTGACTAATCCAGTGAATGCAAACACAGAAGAACAGAAGGAAGTACAAGCAGAAGGAGAAGAACTTAGAACTAAAGACTGGATTAACAAAATTTTGGAAAGAGTAATATTCAGGAAGTGGAAAAAGGGAAGCCAACAAATAATAAGAATGACAAGGAAAAAGAGAATCAGCAAGAGAATGTCCAGCAAGATGAGTATGTTTAGAAAAAAATAGAGAAACAGAAAGAAGATACCACTGAAAAGTTGAAAAAGGATGAAAAAGAGAAGAAACTGCAATTGTGGCAAAGAGAAACAAATGAGTTGATGGCGTTTGAAGGGATTTCTCCTTTAGCTATTCAGACAAATAAGCTAATGGAAAGATGCAATGAAAAAAAAGACATGGATTGTCATAATTTAGAAGATAATATCTCTCAAATAAATCAAGATGTAGATTTATCACCAAAGAAAATAGAGGCTTTGAATAGAAAGCAGGGAAAACAAAAAAAGAAGAATAAGAGGAGTAATACAACCTCAACTATAACTCATACAAGGAGTCATTCTGCTAAGATCAAACCATAAATGCATTAATATGAAATATAAGGTCTATTAATACATAGTACGCCTTTACCAGATTAATCACAATGTAGAGAATACATCATTTCTATTTTATAGGGATTATGGAACCTTTTTAAGATAAGCAAAAAATAGAGAAGTGCAGAAGAAGATTGGGGATGAGGTATGCAACAGTAAATATAAATGGTAAGATATGGGCATTCATGGATGAAAATATGGAATATAGTGTAGTAAAGGATGAGGACCAACAATTATCTTTGAAGTTACAAAGTCAGTATGCTGATATTTCTTTAATTGCAACATTAGTATATGTCAAATGTAGTTTAGCAGAGAGGCAAGAATTATCGGAATCATTATTAGACATAGCATATGCTTTTTAACAACCATGGATAATAGGGGGAGATTTTAATGTCATAAGAAATGAAAAGGAAAAATTGAGAGGGTTACCAGTTACATTCAATGAAACAGATGATTTTAATCAATGTATAAATTTGTGTAACTTGGATGAACCTCAATTTAAAGTAAGAAAATATACTGGATGGAATGGGAGAACTGATGAAGCTTGCATTTTTAAAAAATTGGATAAAGTTTTGTACAATGATAGGTTGCAGAGTTCATTTCAGACTTTGGATGTGGAGCACCTACCTAGAAGTGAATCAGATCACTCATCTATTCTAATCCATTTCAGAATTGAAAGAGAACAGCTAATCCGATCATTCAGATTCCTGAACTGGTGGTTGAAGGAAAAATCATGTTTGGAAGTGATCAAACAAAATAGGACAGTAGAAATAAAAGGGAATCCTTTCATTGTGTTTAAACAAAAGCTGAAGAAAACAAAAACAGCTTTGTCAAGTTGGAGTAAAGAAACTTTTGGTAATATATTCTAGGAAATGGCAACACTGGAGGATATTATCAAAGTTAAAGATAAGCAATTTGAGGAAAATTCGAGTAAAGTAAATAAAGCAAATTTGAGTAAGGATCAAGCTGAACTAAACTTGCAATTAAAAAGGAAAAAAGAGTTCTGGATACAGAAAGCAGGTTATAAATGGTTTAATGATGAAGAAAGGAACACAAAATTTTTCCATAAAATTTTTAAAGGAAGATGGAGTAGATTAAGAATAAGAAGAATTCAAAAAGGAGTGGATGGGTGGATGGAAGAAAAGTAAGAGATAGCTAATTCGGCTATTAATTTCTTTCAGAATCAGTTTACTAAACAGAAAGATTCAGAGGATTTTTCTATTTTGGATGAAGTTCCAAACCTAGTGACTAAACAACAGAATGGGAAGATTTTGAAGATTCCTAATAAAGATGAAGTAAAAGATGTAGTAATGAGATTAAACAGGAATAACGCAGGGGGACCTAATGGTATTACTGGAGATTTTTATTAGGATGCTTGGGAAATCATAAAACAGGATATTCACAAAATGGTAATTGCTTTCTTTTGAGGTTTCCAGCTTCCTAGATTCATTACTCATACTAATTTGGTATTACTACTAAAAAAGTTAGAAGTGAATACATTCTCAGATATGAGGCCTATATTACTCAGTAATTTTATGAATAAAATTTTTTTCAAGAATTATTCATGAGAGGATTAAAGGCTTACTACCACAGTTGATATCTCCAAAACAAGCAGGTTTTATTCAGAGAAGAAGCATAGTCGAGACTATTTTAGTAGTGCAGAAAATAGTCTCAAAAATGAGAAAAAGGGGTAAACCTCCTAATATGGTCATAAAACTTGATATGATGAAGGCATATGATAGGGTGGAATGAATATTTTTTACCAAGGTATTGGGGAAAATGGGCTTCTTTGAAAGACTTATAGACATGGTGTATAGATTGTTAGAGAACAATTGGTATTCAATTCTCTTTAATGGGCAACTAAAAGGATTTTTCAAATATTCTAGGGGGATGAAGTAGGGTGATATTTTGTCACCTACTTTGTTCATTATTGAAGCAGAAGTTCTGTGTAGGAATCTGAAAAAATTAATGCAGGAAAAGGATTTTAAGCTATTTGGTATGCCAAGAAGAAGTCCTAAATTTAATCACTTAGCTTTTGCAGATGATATGATCATATTATGCAAAGCTGAAGTGAGAAAATTGCAGTTGGTGTCTAATATTTTGGACAAATATGATGCAGTATCTGGTCAGAAGATCAATAAAGAAAAAAGTGTAATATATTTGCACAAAGGAGTTTCTAATGGAGTGTGAATAATAGAAGAAGTTGCTACAGGCATATTGAGGAAAGATTTTCCTTTCACATATCTTGGTTGTCGTATTTTCTATATGAGGAAGAAAATAGAACATTATTAGCAGTTGATGAATAGGATAGCAAATAAGTTTTAGAATTGGAAAGGAAAATTTCTTTCATATAGAGGTAGAGTAGTGTTGATTAAGCATGTATTGTAGAGTGTTCCTATTTTACTGTTTATCAGTGATGAATCCACCTCTAAATATACTGAATTCTATTCAAAAAATTCTTGCTCAATTTTTTTGGAGTAGTAAATATGGAGAAAAGGGTAAGCATTGGGTGAAGTGGCAGGACGTGTGTCTACCACAAGAAGAAGGAGGGTTGGGTTTTAGAAGATTGTCTGATGTTTCTATGGCATTACTCTATAAGCTATGGTGGATATTTAGGACTATAAAATCGAATTTGGAGGGAGTACATGTTTAATAAATATTGTATAAAGGATAATCCAACACACCAGATATGGAAAACTGGTTCAGGGGGTTCACAGATTTGGAAGAAGATACTGATTACTAGAGATTTGGTGGAGCATTTGATAGTATGGCAGTTGAAGAAAGGCAATTCTAATTTATGGCTAGATAATTGGACTGGATATGCTGATTTAGTCTCACTAATGGAAGGAAATTGGGAAGAGAATATGCAGTACCAACAAGTCAAAAATATCACAACAGAAGGTAGATTGGATGAGCAACTAGTTAAAAATATGTTCTTACCAGAAATGGCTGAGCATATTCTTACTAAAGTTCAACCACCTACATGAGAAGGTCCGGAAATTCCAATATGGACCATATATCAAAAGGGAGATTTCATAGTTAAGAGTGCTTGGTAGTATATCAGGAACAAGTATCACATCAGTAACATTTATAAGTATATTTGGTTTAAGGGGTTACCTTTCAAAATAGGTTTATTTATGTGGAGGTTATGGAAAAGAAAAATACCTATTGATGATAATTCTAGAAGATGGGGGATGCAGGGACCTTCTAAATATTGGCGTTGTAAAGAACCTACAGTGGAGACACTTGCACATGTTTTTAGAAGGTCACCTTATGCTAACAGGACTTGGTCTTAATTTTTTTCTTTTGCAGGTATATATATTCAAGACTTGACTCTAAGGGGTACTACTTTGAAGTAGTGGGAGGATGAGGTGAAGATGAAAGAACAATCTTATTATTATGCTCTTCCTAGCATCATTCTATGGGAAGAAGAACCAGAAAGAAGCATGAGAACAAGAACACTAAAGATCTGAAACTCATTTACAACATAACAAAAAATTTGAGGCTCTTATTGATGATCAGACAGCCTACAAGAGTCTTCTCTATTGAATGGCCTCAATTGTACAGGAGTTAGCTAAGTCTACAAGAAAGATCAAGGTGACAAAAGTGATATGGAAGATGCCAGAAGATGGATGGGAGAAATATAATACTGATGGAGTAGTCAGAAGTAAAGAGGGAGACAGTTCATATATTTTTTGTCTAAGGGATGGGAATGGTGATGTGCTATATGCTAATGCATTACCACAAAAATATGCCGATAGTATGCAGGCAAAAGCAAATGAACTTCTATATACAGCTAAGCATTGTAACCAGACACAATATGATAAAGTAGTCATTCAGATGAACTCTCTAGTTATACAGAAGGTATTATCAGGAAATTAGAAGTGTCCATGGAGCATTTCAAGCATAGTAAAGGAGATAAAGAAGTATTTGTAAGATAAGCAAGTTGTATATCAGCATATTTACAGGGAAGAAAAACAGTTATCTAATTATCTTGCTAATCTAGTAATAGATTCAGGAGCAATTACTATCACCAGTTTTCAGCAACTTCACAAGAAAGAAAAAACTATTCTTAATAGTGATAAATGGCAGTGCCCCTATTTGAGAATCATACCACTAAAGGGATAAAGGGAAACAAGGAAGTTAGGCTATGTAGTGCACAAACTACATATTCACAAGTCAAGATCACAACAAAAACCAAGTATGTTTTAACTATCCTAAACTACTGCAGCCATCAAAATAGATTATCAGCTTTAGGGAAGGATCTAGGGGCCGATTCAGCTTTATAAACATGATTGTAAAGCAGTTCCTCAGATTTTTTTCTGGTCCAAGCATCCCTTTTCTTCATCTTAACTAGATCTGAGAATCACAAGCAGAAAGCACTAAGACAAGCATCGAAAAGTCTTAAATGGAACAAAAGGTTAATGAAAAGAGTCATTCTTGGAAGTAGAATCTTAACTCAGCAGAATAGAGCCAACAAAGATGATCAACATGTCTTTCAGAGTCTCAGACATCGGAGAAATCAGAAACAAAAGATGAAGCATCAATAGTCAAGTCATACGAAGATAAAATAACAAAGTAAGGAAAGTAATACTCACTGTTGGAAGCTGAATCTGAAGGTGAAGCTTTGACAAGAAGGCGGTACAAGATTGATTCTCCAGTGTAAAAATCGAAAGAAACTAATTTTGAAGCCACGAAGGAAAATGGTGAAAGGCGGCGTGAAAGAGATAAAGATTAGGAAAGTTATCTATTTTGGAAACCTACTAATTATATTTGGTTTTGTTATTAGATCCGGGTTGGGTCGGATCAGATAAATAGGCTTACAATGTTTAATTGTATAATAGGTTGGTCCATTATGTTTTGTTAATTATTAATAAAATACCAAATTAAACAAAAAAAAAAAAACATTACATATGAAGTGGGAATCTGCTTTTCTTCCCCTTTTGTCCCTTCCAGTTCCAGCAAATAGGTTTTGAGACATGAAAAACCCCACCAATAATCTTAAACCCTACTATTTTTTTCTACCTTTTTTATTTGAACTTCTCCTTGAATCTTATATATATTCTTTTATTTATAAGAGGGCGTTGAGTAGCTCAAGTAGGCAAGAGATCGACATGTTTGCTTTAGTTGCTTTAACTGTAATTTTACTATATCATTCATGATTAATTATTATAAGTTATTTATGTATTATAAAATTAATAATATTTAATAAAAATTTAAAATAGACATTTATGACATGTCCGTTTCAGCTGCTTCAATCGTATTTTTACTGTATCACCCCTAATAAATTATTGTATCCATGATTAAATATTATAAGTTATTTATGTATTATAAGAGTTAAGTAGCTGAAGCAGGTAGGAGATCGACATGCCTGCTTCAGCTGCTTCAACTATAATTTTAATATGTCATTCATGATTAATTATTATAAGTTATTTATGCATTAAAAAATTAATAATATTTAATAAAAAATTAAAATAGATATTTATGACATGTCCGCTTCAATTGCTTCAACCGTACTTTTACTATATCACCCCTAATTAATAATTGTATCCCGAATTAAATATTATAAGTCATTTACATATTATAACATTAATAACATTTAATTAGAAAAAAGGTAAAATAGACATTTATGACTGTTTCAGCTGCTTTAATAGTAATTTTACTGTATTTTTAAAGCAAGCATGATGTCGACATGCCTGTTTCAGCTCCTTCATCTGTAATTTTACTATATCACCCCTAATTAATTATTATAAGTCATTTATGGATTAGACAATTTATAATATTTAATTGAAAAAATTAAAATAGACATTTATAACATATCTGCTTCAGCTGCTTCAATCTTAATTTTACTATATCATCTCTAATTAATTATTATATCTCTAATTGAATATTATAAGTCATTTACATATTAAAAAACTAATAATAATATTTAATTTTAAAAAAACTAAAATAGGCATTTATGACTGTTTCAATCATAATTTTACTGTACCACCATTAATTATTTATTATACAAGTATTTTTTATAGTAATTTTCCTATATCGCTTCAAATTAGTTATTACAAGTCACTTAAGACATGTGCTTCATTGCTTTAATCGTGATTTTACCATATCACCCATAATTAATTATTATGATCATCTAAGCATTAAAAAATTGATAATATTTCATAAAAAAGGTAAAAGACACATAAAATGATATGTCAACACAAAAATTTTTATTGACTATCGAAATTATGTTAGTGCACATAAATTGGGATGTGATAGAGTACGACATAAAATAACATATATTATTTGAAAATGAAATAAAAAGTATTATAAATCACAATAATTAAGAATTTAATATAAAGGTATATATGTGAAAGAATTGATTTACTGTCGAAATTTTATTTGTGCCATATAGATTGAGACAGGGAGAATATTCATATATTATTGAAAAATAATGTAAAAGACATTATAAATCACATAATTATCAAATTTAGGATATTTAAAAAATATAAAATATTTGACTTACTCTTAAAATTATACCAACATCATTAAATTGAAATAGAATAAAAAATATTATAAATTAAAATAATTAAAACTAAATTATTTTAATAATTTAAATTCAGATAAGAAAATAACATATATTGTGCCTGTTTTGGCACGGGCCATCGATATTTAGTATTTGATATAAGAAGATTAAATATACTAGATCTGTTATGGAAATAGATTAACTACCTACATCACTTAATTAGTTGGATCTAGTCACATTTGTATCACTATAAATATACTACCATTTATATTAGATTGATCATTGTCCATGCTTCTTAGTGACTAATTATAGTCTGTTAATTAAATCTAATCACCATGACAAAGGGAACATTTTATTTATATGTGGATAATGCACCGCAAACCCACAAGATAAATATTCCCAGGAAATTACATGTTATAGCCCCAATAGTGGGTGATTTTGGATTTTTGACCCCAATAAGAAAAGTCTTTAAAAATTAGCTTTACTTCCATTTTTAGAGTACAAGTACGATTTTATCCTCTACACCACAAATATTTTTGTATTTTTCATACTCATTGTCTCTCAAATTCTATTTTTATTTTTATTATTTTCACTTTTTTTATTTTTTCCTGTACTTTTATTTTTATGTTTTAATACATTTGTCTTAACCTTTATTTTTTATTCTCTTTATTCTTTTTTTCTCAAACATTATCTTTTCTTTATTTTTTTCTTGTTTTTCAATTCATTTGTCTCAATCCTTATTTTTCTTTTATTTTTATTTTTATCATTTCTCTTTTTTTCCTCTCATTTTTCTCAAACTTTATTTTTATTTTTTCCTCTCCTTTTTATTTTTCTCATTTTTTTAAATTCTTCATTTTTTCTTAATCTTTATTTTTTCTTGCCTTTTTTTTCTCAATATTTTTTTTATTTCTCTATTTTATTTGATCACTTTTTTTTCTCAACTTCTATTATATTTTGCTAATAAATAAAAAATTGGATAATCCGCAAAGAGATCTTCTTTTTTTTTTTTTTGACATCAAAGCAAATTTAAGAGCATGAATTGTTGTTAGGAAGTTCTTTGGGATAAGTTTTGCTTCTAAGACAAAAATTATAGAACAACTCATAAATCAAGACACAATGTGATAGTGTCAATTCTTGCTTGTGGAGCATAACTTCTTGTTTGAAAATCCTTGAGTTAAGTCTTGCTTCTAAGACAAGAGTTATAGAACATCTCATAAATAAAAAAAATAATGTGGTAGTGTCAAAACTTGTTCATTGAGTGTAACTTATTATTTTAGGAGGTTCTTGTGCTAAGTTTTGTCTTAAAGGCAAGACTAATACAACATCACATAAATCGGGACACAATATGATAGTGTCAACTCTTGTCCATGGGGCATAACTTGTCGGCTAAGTCTTGTCTCTAAGATAAGAGTTATAGAATATCTCAAAAATCAAGGCACGATGTGGTAGTATCAACACTAGTCCATGGGGCGTAACTTGTTGTTTAAAAGTCTTTGGACTAATTCGAGCCTCTAATGCAAGAGTTATAGAGTATTTCACAAATCAATACATAATGTGGTAGTGTCAAATCTTACCATGGAGCATAACTTATTGTTTAAAAGTCCTTGATTTATAAGATATCTCATAATCAAGACACAATGTAGTAGTGTCAAATCTTATCCGTGGAACTTAAATTGTTGTTTAAAAGTCCTTAGGCTAAGTAATAAAGAGTTATAGAACATCTCATAAATCAAAACATAATGTGATAATGTCAATTCTTACCCATGGGACATACCTTATTTTTTGAAAGTCCTTGGGTAAAGTCTTGCCTCTAAGGAAAGAGTTATAGAATATATCATAAATCAAAACACAATGTGGTATGTCAACTCTTGACCATAAGGCACAACTTGTTACTTAAAAGTCTTTGGTCTAAGTCTTACCTCTAAGAAAAGAGTTATAAAATATCTTATAAATCAATACACAATATGGTGGTGTCAAACTCTTACCCATGGGGCATAACTTATTGTTTGATGGTACATAGGATGAGTCTTATCTCTAAGACAAGAGTTATAGAGCATATCATAAGTTAAAAACACAATGTATTATTGTTGACTCTTGCCTAATATACGTTGTTTGAAAATTCTTGGGATAAGTCGTGCCTCTAAGATGAGAGTTGTAGAATATCTAATAAATACTGACATAACGTGGTAGTGTCAACTCTTGCCCGTGAGACATAATTTATTATTTGATAGTCATTTAGCTAAGTCTTTTCTCTAAGACAAGAGTCGCAGAACATCTCATAAATAAAGAAATAACGTGTTAGTATCAACTCTTGCCCGTGGGGCATAATTTATAGTTTGAAAGTCCTTGAACTAAGTCTTACCTCTAAGGCAATAGTTATAGAATACCTCATAAATAAAAACATAACTTGGTAGAGTCAATTCTTTCCCGTGGGGCATAATTTATAGTTTGAAAGTCCTTGAGCTAAGTCTTGCTTCTAAAACAATAGTTGTAGAACATCTCATAAATGAAAACATAATATGGTAGAGTTAACTCTTGCCCATGGGGCATAATTTGTAGTTTGAAAGTCCTTGAGCTAAGTTTTACGTCTAAGGAAATAGTTGTATAATATCTCATAAATGAAAACGTAACATGGTAGAGTTAACTCTTGCTCGTGGAGAATAATTTGTAGTTTGAAAGTCCTTGAGCTAAGTCTTTCCTCTAACGCAATAGTGGTAGAACATCTCATAAATGAAAACATAACGTGGTAGAGTCAACTCTTGTTTGTGGGGCATAATTTTTTGTTTGAAAGTACTTGAGCTAAGTCTTGTATCTAAGACAATAGTTGTAGAGCATATCATAAATGAAAACATAACATGGTAGAGTCAACTCTTACCTGTGGGGCATAATTTGTTGTTTGAAATTCCTTGAGCTAAGGCTTGCCTCTAAGGAAATCGTTGTAGAATAAATCATAAATAAAAACATAACATGGTAGAGTCATCTCTTTCCCGTGGAGAATAATTTGTCGTTTGAAAGTCCTTGAGCTAAGTCTTGCCTTAGTCTTATAAAAATAAACATAACATAACAGGGCCAACTCTTGCCCGTTGGGCATAATTTGTTGTTTGAAACTCTCTGAGCTAAGTCTTGCCTCTAAGGCAATAGTTGTAGAACATTTCATAAATACAACATAACATGGTAGAGTCAACTCTTGCCCGTGGGGCATAACTTGTAGTTTAAAAGTCCTTGAGCTAAGTCTTACCTCTAAGGCAACAGTTGTAGAACATCTCATAAATGAAAACATAACGTGGTATAGTCAACTCTTTCTCGTGGGAATAATTTATTGTTTGAAAGTCCATGAGCTAAGTCTTGCCTCTAAGAAAATAGTACTAGAACATCTTATAAATAAAAACATAACGTGATAAAGTCAACTCTTTCCCATGGGGCATAATTTGTTATTTTAAATTCCCTGAGCTAAGTCTTGCCTCTAAGATAAGAATTATAAAATATCTCATAAATCAAAATACAATGTTGTAGTGCCAACTGTCTTGCCCATGCAACATAGCTTGTTGTTTGAAAATCATAAGTCTTGCCTTTACAATGTGGTATTGTCAACTCTTGTCCATGAAATGTAACTTGTTGTTTGAAAGTCATAAGTCTTGCCTTTATAATGTGAGTCTCAACTCTTGCTCATGAGATATAACTTGAATGAAAGAAATCGAAGAAAAGAACAAAAAAACAAATGCAGAAAAAGAAGAAAATGATTTTTTTTTCAAAATAAAAATTAAAGAAAATGTAGAAGTTGAGAGAGAATGAAAAAAAATAAAGGTTGATAAAAGTTAAAAAAAGGATTAAATAAAAATAAAGGTTGAAAAAAATTAAAAAAAAAGAAAAAGAAAAAATAAAAATAAAAAAAGTATTTTTTTTTAATAAAAGTAGATGTTGAGAAGTGTAAAGAAAAAACAAAGGGTTGAGAAAAACTAAAAAGAATAAAAAAAAAAAGAGGAAAGAAAAAATAAAAAATCAAAGTAAAATAAAAAAGAAAAAAAAAGTTGAGAGGGTAAAAGGAAAAAGGGAAAAAAGTAACAGTTGAAAAAAATCAAAAATAAAAAGAAAAAATGAAAAATAAAAATCAAAGTAAAATTAAAAAGAGGAAAAAAATAAAAGTTGAAAGATATAAATATGGAGTTGTTATCCATTATGAGGATTATTTATGTAATTTACTCCATTGATCAGTGTAATTTCTTTCAAAAAAATATTAGCTAATAGATAAAGATAATTTTACGAAAGTTTGTTTATTTGGACTAAAATTTAAAAGTCACCTCAATTTGGGTCTATTCTTGAGATTTACCCTAATATTCCTACCAAATGAAAAGAGGCCAAAAAAGATTTTATTTTCTTTATTTTATTGCTAACTTGTCTATCTTTTCTCCAAAAGCATGCTTTCTTTCCATATCTTTTTCTAAACTTTTGGTATCACATATTTTTTTTTTTTTAAAATCATGTGTCAGAAGATGGTGCTGAAATTTCTAAGAACATGTTCATCCTTAAAATTGTTGCCGAAGATTGTGAGTTAATTAGAATGCAATCACAAGAAAATAAAGAAAAACATAATGTAAAACTTTAAAAAGATTTGGCCAAATCTACATTTTTCAAGGTAGAAATAGAGAGTTTTTCTTTATGAATAAGAAGAGTACAAAAATTTCAATTACAACCACTTTATATAATTTTTTTTGAAGTATTTTCGAAACCTGTAACGATAATAGGTTTCCAAACCACAAGGAAAATGAATTCCACAAACCTACTAAGGAGATCTAACAGAGTAAGAATTCATAGAACTCCAATATACAAACAATAAATTTTTCCCTTGACCATGAATTCTCTTTATCAATAAGAACAACATTTGTTTAACTTTTCTCTTAACTCTCGCAAGGTTTCTAGTAAGTACTTCTATCACGATCTAAATTCGTCGTGGATGACACCCATAATAACTTTATGATGGGAGAATCAACTAACTCAAATATTAAACCAATACTTAGCCAAAATAAGACAACTAATTGTTTGAATTAAACCAAATAAAACTTTAATTATCCGACGAAAATACATATGAAAATTAAACGAAACTTAAACAAACCCTAGAACCTGAAAGGCATTGTACCAAAATTACTACGCGTAAAACATCCCAAGTGTTGATCTTTGAAAATTTCTGAAATTTTATCCTCACTGTCCTGACAACAACTCACCCTATGAGTCGTAGGGTGTCTTGACGGGTTATATGACCCTAGTCGTAAGGTGTCCAGTGAATGATCATTGAGTTGCTGTCTTGAGTATGACTTGGGGACACAAGCTTTAAAGACCCATGACGAGTCGTTGGTCTCAAATCGTAGCCAAAACAGTGTGTGTATCGCTATGTTCTGCTCTGAGTACGAATGGCTCACTACGAGTTGTGAGGACTCATTACGAGTCATTTGGTGCAAATCATAGGGTGACCGGTGTAAGGCCCAAGTGGTTCTATCTTGGATACGACTTGGACCCTACGATTCATATGATGTAAGTCATTAGGTTAAAATTTGGGTGTCCCCTGACACTATCTTAGTTATAACTCGTGGTGACAAGTCATAAGGTGATGGTACGTGACGTTGTGTGACCCGTAGTAACTGGAGATACTTTTCATCTTTTAAGTTGAGGGCATTTTGGATATTTTCCACTTTAATCACTTATATCCCACGTTCATAAAATACCTTTCTGACATTTTTGTACACTTTAACACATAAAAGACTTTTTTTATTCTCTCTAAATCCCCTCAAGCAAGATACTTAGAGTTTTCAACAAGTAGGCCATTCAAGGGCTCAAGGCTTGGATTTTTTCCATAATCTTGGGTATTTCAGGCATGTTACTCTTCCCTAATCTCTAATTTGTTAAAAGAATTTATTTTAAAGTATTGTTCACTTCCCTAATCACTAATTTGTTGAAAGCATATATTTTAAAGTATTGTTCATATGGTATTGGTTGAGGGTTTTTGAATGCTTGTTGTTGAATAATGTTTCCTATGGTTTACAAATGATTGTTCATGCTTTAATTTTGGTTGTGAACTTGTGGGACGCATGGATATAGTGAATAAACGAGGGGATTGTGACTTTCCCCAACTTATGACTTTTGAAGTGGTTATGACCTCAACCCCATATTGCGAAATTGGTTTTGAATATGAAAAGTATGCATATTGAACTACTCTTGAACTATTGCATAATGTGAAAAGTCAATGAAGCATAATAATTTTTAATTTAACCTTATGGGATTGTGTAATTCCCCAAGCTAATACATAATTGAACCAAAGGTCTTTGAATTTCCCCATTAATGAAAGTATTTCAGCATGTTAATGTTACCTTGTAAGTGTAGTTGGTATTACAATACCACAATGTATACCTAAATGTGTATCATAGTTCAAAGAATGGAAATATGTGATAAATGATTTAATTGGACTTACATGAGCGTTGTATAACTGAGTTATGAAAGTGGAGGTCCCGAGGGACCAATACTAGAAACCGTGGTTGCCGATGTGGGGGTCTAAATGATCGGGTGGTTCCAGTCTCCCTTATTATTATCATATGATTAAGAGGTTTAAGTCCCCCATATTATATCACATTATAGGGTGCTTAAGTCACCTTGGTATGTCGGGTGGTTTGAGTCCCCTATGGTGCATATATATATCCTCTGGTTCATACGGCTATACGCACCAAGGCCCTTCTAGCTGGGAAAGAGTTAGGCCCATATAGCCCATAGGGGCCTTTCTATATTATGACGGTTGAGCTACACAAATCCAAGCTAAAGTTTTAAAGTGGATGTGTTGCGGCTCAAATACACACGCAATTGCATGTGATCGTACAAGTAATATAGTGACTTAGATAGTCGGATATCGTTCCCACGAGGACTAAGCAACTAGAAATTTATTTAACTTTTAGTTTTAGATAATGAGGTATTAAGTGTTGCGAAGTATCAAGATAATTGTGAAATTAAGAATAAAAATGTAAATTAATAAATAAGAAATAACAATTTGTCATAATCGCAAAGCAAGTAGTGGTTGAAGGTAGTAATGATTAGAATTCCATGGTTGAGGCACATCGAACAATCACACAATTCTATCTTCTTATCACATTCTAATTGGTTATCGGGTTGTTGATTCGCAAGATTTATAGTCCGATCTTAGTCTCTCGACCTCAAATCTTCTATCTATGAATATTGTAACTACAGCTCTCACAGAGAGACAACAATTCTTCTAGATTCATAAAGTCATCTTTTTTGCAATTGAACCAAGTAAGGTTTCTAGGTATATCCCTATCTTAGATGCTAATTCAAACCCCTTATTTCATAAAAGGACAAGAACCTTGCTCCTTAATTACTTCATTCTATCTTATGATTCTTCTCCTGGATTCACATAGAAATATAGATTTATTCTAATGGTGGCCACTCATAAAAATAGTAAGCTCAAAAAATTAAGAACAACCTAGATGATAATCCAAAAAGAAAATACAATAAAGAATATCAAAGAGTAGTCATGTTCTTGGCTTTAACCCTAGAACAAGGGTGTTTAGCCACTCATATTTGAATTCAACATCCAAAATAAGCAATTAATCATACCCAAAATTAATCTTAAAGTGAAGAAGTTCAAAAGAATGACTAAGAAACCTAAAAGAGAGAATTTCAAACTTTTCCGCCGCTGCTGTGCTTGCAAAAAGTGTTTGGGATTGTGCTCACGTGTTTCTTTTATACTTGGACAAAATTTGGTTAGATCTATATTACCGACGCGATGTGTCGCTGATTGCATTGCCAATGCCATCGTGTCGCGTCATGTATCGTGTTAAAGTATCAAAGCATCGCGTTGACTTTGCATCGACTTACTATAATTACACTTCAAAAATTTGACGAAGTCACTAAACATAAGGAACGACACGATGCGTCGACTTGGTGTCGGCATACTAGAATTATCTTCTGAAAATTTGACTAAGTCACAAAACACATGGACCAACCAATGCGTCGACATCACGTCACGTCACTGGAATTTCACCCCAAAACTTTGACTAAGTTTCATAAATCAATTCCTTTTCAGCTGTTTTCCTCTATTCTTTCTCCAGCTCATCTACATATGCTCTTGGACACAATGAAAAATGGTCTTCCACATCAACATACTTAATTCCACACTATCAACACTAATTGCTTCATAATATGCGTCTAATTTTCGTCCAAATCCATTAAAAATTTACCCTGCATCACTAATCATATCGGTTAGCTAGGTGCAATAGGATTAAAATATTTTTTTCTCTCAAAAAAAATCCAAATATAGGTAGATATCGGTGTTTGGACATAAAAAGATGCCCAAGATCAGTATGTCAAGCCTTGTTCCCTATTCCGACATATGATATATATATATATATATATATATATATATATATATATGTATGTATATGCATTGAATTTGAATGATTTTGAACTGTTGATCACGACATTATGTTATCCTTATTCCTGAGTTACATGCTAGTGCTCAAACAACTAACCATCTCTAAATGTTGTATCCCCACACAATGCAGGCACCGAGGATACCTCTACTTTTCCTGTGCATAGTTAGGTGGATCAGCTCAGTTCATCGGTTCGTTGTGGTAAAGTACTGACCTTCCATTCTTTGGAATACTTAGACATTTCATCAGTTCTTATCATAGATTAAGATTAAGAGTTTTCATTATTATTAACATTATCATTATCATTGTTAGAGTGGGGACATGTTGATGACACTATAACATTTTTGGCCTAAGGCCACACTAAACCTGAGCCACACTTTACAAATGTGGCCTATACCATTAAAGACCATGCTTTTAAAGCGTAACCTTAGTTTTTAACTTCTGGCCACATTACTTTTGGCAACGCTTTGAAAGCGTGGTCTTTAATAATATAGACCACACTTTATAAAATTGCCAAATCATGATATAATTCGCAACACTTATTCACATATATGGCTACATTTTTAAGTGTAATATTATTGTAATTTAAAAGACAACATTTTAAAAATGTGGCCTAAAATTTTCATTAAAATTTTCTCTCCCTCCCAAATATTTTCAATTTGCCTCCAACTTATAATTAACCAAAAAAAATTGAGTATTTTAAAAATTTAAAACCCTACGCTATCATTTCACATAGAAAAAGATGGAGGTGTTGGTGGAGTTTTGGGTGGTGGAGGTAGAGGTTATATTGATAAGTTGAGGTGGGGACTGAGGGCTATTAGGTATTATGGTGATGTAGTGTGGTAGCAGGGAAGGGCGAGGAACCAGATGAGTCAATTTGGTGCTCGTCGGAGAAGCTGGTGGCGGAGTTGCTATGGCTTGCTTAGAAGATGGCACCTTGTGGTTGTGTTGATGAAGCTGTTTATATGTAGGCTTCATCTTCACATGTGGCTTGGCTTGCTCTTTATGCTGAACCGCGACTTCAGGGGTCTCTTGTTAAGGTTTCAGGTAGTTGTATATCGAATATTCTTTAATTGAAATTTCTATTTTTCGTGTTCTTTTTATTGTATATGCAGTTATGGATATGTTTCGGATTAAAGCATAGTTGTCGTTGTTGTATGTAGAGACTTGGAGCATATAAATGAAACTGAATTGACAAAATATGTACGGAGAACTCATTCTATATGAATTATGATCTTTTAGCGAATTAGTATGTCAAATTGTCTATACTCGTCTAAAGATCTGTCCATTGGATTTGCACGGCAGTGGGTAAAATTACAGTGTATCATAGAAAATTTGATCAAGGTTCAAAAAGTTACTAAATATTTTACTAAAAAAAAATAAAATTATATATATATATATATATATATATATATATATATATATATATATATGTATGTATGTATGTATATATATATATCAATCATTCCACTTGAAATTTCTGTGATCACTTAGATGTGCTGAACTCGGACATCCTTTTCGTTGTTTTATCGATTTTTGATTGCTTTTGGGAATTTATTGGTTCTTTTGAGTTTTGGAATTTTTGGGGTTTATGGGGTTTATGGTGTAGATGTTCAATGCCTAGTGATAGAGGATTCTGTGTAAGTAGCTTTTCTTTCTCATTTCTAGTTAGCCTGTTTAAGTTGGACAGTTTTTTACATTCCTATGTTTTGTGCTAGTGAGGAGATAATCACCCACCTTTCATGTTAGTGCACGCATTTCTATTCTCAAGGAAAAAACATACATCGTCACATTGTAGCTATCAGCATAATTAGCAGTCTTGTGCTTAAACGTATATCAGGTTAATATATACATCAAAAGTTGCTATTCCTCTACTTTTCTCCCTACTTATAGCTCACTTGATTAGCTGAACACATTCTCGAAGCTGATTTTTACTCTTCACATGTGTTGATATAATGAGTAGGTAAATTCATCTAATAATTTTTGTAGGACTGAGAACTGAATGTGAGATAATCGTTAACCGACGACCGTTGAACTTTTTTATTAACTGAACTTGATATGAAAGCAGTTTCTCGCCCATTAATTTTGACAGCATTGGAGTCCAGGCAGGAAAGGCTGCTGGAATGAAGGTAGAAGCTGTGCCATCTTTCCATTCTGAATATTGATTCATATTCAATAGCTGATTCTAAGCTTCGTTGACTCCTAGAGTTAGATCCAGAACTATGGGGTCTCCCACCATTTGTTGATTGTATGCTTCTTTCCAGTATGCTTACTTTATGCTCTAGTCTTGCAAGTCCTGCTAGCATGATTCAACTTTTATTATTTAATGATTGTAGGGGTTGTCATGCGTTGCTGATTGAACCTGTTTCTTTCAGGGGTCTTTACAAAAATGGCCTACTTCATCATGTTGCAGGTTTTGGACAAGCCTCATGCCCTCCCTCCCCGATTCCTTCTTATTTTTTATATTAGACTCCGAGAACTCGTGCCGTACTCCTTCAATCACATCACTATATCTTGTTATTAAACCTTCTTATTGTTTAAGTTAAATTACTGACTAAAGATCATATCCAGATGTCGGTCCATCTACTCTGCCCGATCAAATATTTGGATTTTATTTTGGCTAGGCAAAACCTGAGACATATAAGTTTATAAAGATTGTTCTTGGAATTGGTTAGGAAGAGGGCAGCTGCAATTCTAAGAGGAAGATGGTGAGTAAAGATTACTGGTTTTCTATAGCAGAATAAAAAGTTCTAGTAATCTTCTTGAGTCATTTTAATTTCTTCATGAATAATATTACTTGTAATTAGAATTTCTCTATTTGCGTAGTCTAATTCCTAGAGTCTATACATGTTGCCATCAGTTTAAGATTTTCTTTAATGATTTCAGCTGTAAGTTAAAAGTAAGATTTTCCTTCATATCTAGTTACATCCCGTTTTGACCGTCATTAGTGTTCCTCAGTGTATTTAGAAGCTATTTAAATAACTTGTTCTGTAATTCTCGTTCTAAAAAGAAACTTTGTACTTTAATCTATTCTCCTATTCTCTCTAGAAAACTTAAAGTAATTCACATTTTATCTATAAATGCTTCTTTGTGCTGAATGTAACAGTAGGATTGATGTTGTGTTTCAAATAATTCATTATTTTGTAGTGAGTGATACAACTCTGAAACCAGTTGTATATTGACATGCATGAATAATGTGTTTTCCCTGTGGCAGCTTCATTGGTCTTGGGTTGTGTTCATATAGATTCAAATTGAAAATCAAGCTCATTGCTAATCCATTATTTTTACCTTTTTGGTTCAAGTACAACAAAATGGAGACATGCATAAAACCTAGCAATGGCAACGGTGAGATTTTGTAGAGACTAGTTCTTCTATAGAATGCATTTACTACTGCTTTGGAGTCACTACAACATTTTTATCTTTTGACCGCACTAAATGTGAGCAGTGGTAAAACTCGCCCTGTGGCTTTACTGGAAAAGCTCAGGGAATGACATTGTTCGCGCCTATGCAAAGGTATGTTTTTATTAGCCTTTACCATCTAGCTTCCATGTCTTCTTTTGATGATCGATTTGCCTAAATTGTCGATGTATTTGTCTGGATTGCTATTTTGATGTGGTTACTAATGTAGTCGGGTTGTTATTCTGTTCATCTTTTTTCTTGCTCAAAACTAAATCTAAAGTCTAGTGAAGCCGTGTAGGGGTATTTCAATTCACTAGCATTGTTCTTGTTGTGTTCATCTCTTTTCTTGCTCAAAACTAAATCTAAAGTCTAGTAAAGCCGTGAGTGGCGTATTTTGATTCACTAGCACCTTGTTGTTCATCTTGTTGCTCTTGTGTTGGCTTGAATCTCCTGATACACACTTAGTCTTGTATCAATATGTTATTAATTTGTTGAACTTAATTTGATAGTTGTAGTAAGTTAGCAAAAACATCTAGATGCTCCATCTTTGTTGTTTGGCTTTCCCTTAAGTATCCTGAAATCCATTCACGCTGTGTAACCATAATTGATCTCACAGAAACACTTTCTTAATAAGAGTAAAACTTAATGGCCACCGTTAAGCAAACAACCTTCTAACCTTATCACCTTAGCCTTAACGGCCACCGTTTAAATCCTAATCTATACATAAAACTTCGCGGATACTGTTTAATAAACAACCTTATAACCTTAACAGCCACCGTTTAACCTTATAACCTTATATTAGAAACCAACCTTATAACCTTAACAACCACCGTTTAACCTTATAACCTTTTATTAGGAAACAACCTTATAACCTTAACGACCACCATTTAACCTTATAACCTTTTATTAGGAAACAACCTTATAACCTTATAACCTTAACGGCCACCGTTAAGTAAACAACCTTATAACCTTAGCCTTAACGGTCACCATTTAAAGCCTAATCTATACATAAAATTTAACGGCCACCATTTAATAAACAACCTTATAACTTTAATGGCCACCGTTTAACCTTATAACCTTATATTAGGAAACAACCTTATAACCTTATAACCTTAGCCTTAACGGCCACCGTTTAAAGCCTAATATATACATAAAGCTTAATGGACACCATTTAAATCCTAATCTATACATAAAAATTGATTCTAGCTTATGCTCTACTGCTAAAAAAATTAACTGTCACCTGTCTGTAATTCCCTTGTATCTGAAACTGAAGATGCTTCAATTTCTTTCTCTTTTTCATCTAATAGTGACTATATTTGTGTTGTATCATCGTACAGTCTTGGTATATAAAGTCATAAAACATGTTTCAAGTTGTGTCTTAAAGAGGTAATTCAATTATTTATAATGTCTGTTACCTACTTGACTTTTCCAAGATCAGGCTAAAAGATTAAAAGTAAAGGTATGAGATCAAAGATTTGTTCTACTTCTTTGTTTATTGCCACCTTTTTTCTAAATTTGTCGTCATGAAAATATGACGCGATGAAAGTTGAAAATTAATTTAATTATCTACTAGGCAACGCAAAGTTTTTGACGATTAAAGTTGTCCATAGGCCATTGTCATTTGCGTGCTTTATTCTTCACCTGCTACATACTTTTATTTCTCCTCTTATTCTTCTGTATGCGTAAAAGGAATTCTTGTTGTCAGTTCAATCAGTTGAACAAACACTTTCATGGATAATTCCATTTGAAATATCCACTTTCTATTTCACTCACTAATGTAAGAAACTATACGAACACGACATATGTAAAATAATAAACCTTCATTATGGATATTTTCATAACTAATAGTGTTTCGTGTTCCACTTGTTTTCAGCTGTAGCTGAGTAAGACATATATAACAAGCACCTGCAATGGGTTCTGTTGATTGGCTTAAGAATGTAATCAGTATGAGAGAGGCAAAAGATGGATTAAAAATTTCAGGTAGACTCTTAACTCAAGTAAGCTAGCTATCCTGGGATTAGTTATCTATCCCTCATACCAAATGCCTCCTAAGTGGTATACAAGCTTGTAAGAACTTCTCAATCATAGTAACTCATGTTTGTTGTAGGTGTATATCATCAATATCTTTGAAATAGCAGTTAAATCAAATAATTTCACTGGTGAGATCCCACCAATTCTTGGCAATCTGTCAAAACTCTACTGGCTTGATCTAGCAGATAATGTTAAACAGGATCGATTCCCATTTCAACCTTCTGAAGAAAGCATAACACTTGTGAGTAAACTTTATCTATTCGTATTACGTGTTGTCCTTTTCAACTGATAGGAAATCAAAAGAATGTTCTATTACAAGATTGAAAAAAACTTTGGATTCACATACTTCCTCATATCAAGATTGAATAAATTTTCATATATTGTGAGCATTATTTTACTTTGTTTGTTTCATTTTGTATGTGTAGGATCAATGCGGGACATCAAATTTGAATAATGGGGCAACAATTCAACTTGACCGAGATTGAAGTGAATAATGAATTTTTGAAATATTTTGATATACGTTTATATACATTTGGTTTTGTGTGGAACTTAATACAATTTTTTATTATGTTGTTTTCTTATTAGTATGTAAATGACATATTTTTTTGAAATCAAGTCAATGCACTTCAATTATTTATTAGGTTATTAGTGCATGTGTGAGATTATATATAAATATGTATGTTTATGTAATGTGCTTAGTGATACATACATTTCAATCAAAATAATTATTTTTCAATTAGAAATTATGTCCAAACATTTGATATGTCTAATGCCATTTTAGTGTAGTTTGAAATGTCAAATTTTAGGAAATATTGTTACACTTCAAAAGTGTGGCTAAAACATGCTTACACTTTACAAGTGTTGTCATAGAGGATGTATAAAAGGCTACGTTTTTAGGTGTGGCTAGTAATAAAGAAAAGGCTACATTTTTTACGTGTTGTTATAGAGGTGCTACAAAAGGCTATGCTTGTGAAGCATGCCCAATAATGAACCAAAGGCAACATTTTTTAAGTGTTACTATAGAGGTTCTACAAAAGGCTACACTTGTGAAGCGTGACCATAGCAAAAAAAAAGGCAACACTTGTAAGTGTAGCGTTATTAAATAAAAGTGTTGCCAATGACAAGCTATAAAGCGTGGCCTTTATACCTTAATGGCCACGCTTTTTAAATGTAGCTGATATGGCAACACTTGAAAAGTGTGGCCTTTGAGCCAAGGTTACGCCTCTTTAGGGCACCCCCCAAAAAGTGTTGTCTAAAGTCCGATCAAAGGCTACACTTTCTACTATTTTAGGCCACGCTTTACAAGAGATGCCTGAGGCCAAAAATGTTGTAGTGTGAGTGGTGATTTTACCATTCATTCTCACTCATTATTCGTGCACATTACATTGTTTTAAAATGATTAAATGAGTCAAATTTATTGTTAGACACACTAATAACCACTCTTTACAGGCATAAAGTTGAGGAGATCAAAAGATGTGGATTTCAGCGTAAAATGATAAAAAAGGAGCAAGAAAAGTGTAGCTAAAGACTTGGAGCAGAAGAGCCTCAGGTACTGCGGTCACGGTGGCCAAGCAAAATCCTTCCAACCGCGGTCGCGTATTCACTATCATAGACAGACTTGCATGATCGCAACTTAGCGGAGGAAATCAGCCCAAGGGCAAATTTGCAATTACACGTGCTGATCCCAAATTGAACAAAATAACCCAAACCCTGGATTAAAAGAGAGATTCCATCTTCCCTATTTTTTTAGGTTTTAGCTCTACACTTTATAGCTTTCATTTTTGGAGAAGAAAATATTGTATAAATATTTGGTGAAGAATACATTGGAGACTTTCTAAGGGAAAGATTTGCTCACTTCTATTGTTGATATTATGGGAGAGCCAAGTTTGAAGTAACATTTTCTTAGTTATTCAACAAGTTATTTCAATGGAGATTATGGGTATATCTATGTTTATATATCTTATGTGTAGCTAAATCTCCCTCTTGAGGTTATGTGTGAATATGGGTTTAAGTGTGTGTGGGTTGTTATTGTTAGCATCTATTTGGTAGTTCATAATTATGGGTTTTATTATTGCTATGTTATTTTGGTTGGGATTTGATGGATGAAAGCCCTAAATACCCACATGGGTTTGATGAGTTAAAGCTCCAAGCTCTAGAAAGCTCAAGGCCATCTTCGAAAGAAGGGTTTTAGGTGAAATGTAGGAATCCATATCATCCTCAAAAGAGGGATATGGAAACCAAAGCAATGATAGACAATTTTGTGTGTAGTTTACTAAATTTTCATTGTCTTAGACATAAGGGTGAATGCGAGGTTAACTAGGCCATAGATATCATCCTAGAAATAGAAATGCCTAGATTGAGGTTGTGGTTACAAATTGATGAACATACCTACTACGTATTCGAAAGAATCAATGGGTGAAATTTTGGTGTTTTGTCGAAAGACTAGCATCAAAATCTATAACCAAGCCTACCTATATTTGACTTACTAACTTGATATTGATTAATAAATCCCATATGTCACTCCCTTAATAATGCATAATCCCGAGATCTGTCCATAATTGTTAAAACTCTAATTATTCGTAGCCCCAAATTTATACTCAAAAAATTCAAAAAGAAACATTAGTATAGGAAACTATCCCCTCATTTTATCTTTTTGTACCATTTGTTTGAATTTAACTTGTATCTGTCATCTCGAATTAATTTGATCGCCACTCATATTGTTTCTCGTAGATTCTATCCCGACTCCAAAGTTGGGTAAATATATTGACGATGACCTCCTTGCACTTAAATTGGCGTGTAAGCTACGGGTTATCAAAAAATGGTGTCGTTGCCGGGGATTAATTTGGCGTATTGAGTTAGTTTAAAATTTTAGATTACTTTCTTGAGTTCAAGCTTGTAAATATTTATTTGTGGTTTCTTTTGTAGGTAGCTCTTTATTTTTTTACCTTTCTCTATGGTATCTTCCGAGAAATATGATGTTGGTAGTTGGAAGTCCTATCTTAATGATCCATGTCCATATTATGATGTACCACACTTCATGAGAGATTGCGACTATGCTCCCTGGAGAGAAATAAATTCACCATCTCGATCACATAGGGAGTATAGGTGTTCTTTATGTAATGGTCAAGATGGACATTAGAGTGATTGCCCAAATGCCCCCTTCCCCATTATACTAACTGAATTTCTAGTTCTTCTCGTGAGATTGATAGGTCTTATGTAGAGAAGAAGGAGGAGAAACAAACCGAACCTACTGGCATTGAAGCAATGCTTCAAACCATTTTGGATATGGTAACTACAACTGGGGAGAATACACAAGATTTGCATAAATCCTACGAGATGTTTAAAAGGGAAAATATTAAGGCAAAGGAATTGGGTAAGGACAAAATTCTTGCAAACATCACAACCATGCCCATTCCTCAGGATGAGGTTTATCAAGAAAAGAAACCAAGCTATTATGATGATCTTGGTAGTGAGGACTCCTCGGTGACTTCCTAATGTACCGACTCATATGAGGAAGAAAAAGCCAAAATAAAAGAAATGATAGTAGAGTCAAGATAAGAAACAAAGAAACTCTTTCATAATGATTCTAGCTCATTTTGGGGTGAAGATGCTTCCGAGGAGGCTGACCCAAAATTAGGTGTTCTACTTCATTCAACCTATTTTTCAACCTTGTTCTTAGAGGATGTGATGAGGATCCATACCTTTTTTCAAAGGAAGAATTGTGGGGATGGGGTGTCCGACTCTTATATTTTGGAATTTGGCATTCCAAAGGAGCATCTGGAACCCCATCTATCAAAGGCCAAGGAGTTCAATTTCTGATGTACAAGTAATGGCCTATTGACGTACACCCTTTTACCCATAGAGCCAATCCAAAATATCGATGTAAATTTGGGTAAAAGGTTCAAGTATTCAAAACGGAGAGATCGAGGCTTGCTTTCCATTCCCTCACATTTTCCAAGTTTTATTTTCAAATATTTGAATTTTTTGTCCCTCTGTCGCTCATTTCATATTGAACGAAAGCTGGGACGGAGATTCAAATTTTCTAAATGGAAACATAAAATAAAGGAGTGGAAGCGTCGTGCTATGACATTAAACTAAGCACTCGATGGGAGGTAACCCATCATACTACAAAAGTGGTACATATCCTTTTATTTATGCATGCTAGGGTAGATTTTGGTTTTATTTTTGAGCATGCACAATCCCTAAAATGTGGTTCTATGAGGCATTTTGATTGAAGTTGAGAAATAAATGAATGAAATTGACAAGTTTGGACTGAGCAAGAAATGTAGGAAACCGGTTGTTTGGTCTCAATTATTGCGACCGCGGTCCGTGCCACCACGATCGTGGAGGCCGAGTGATCGCAATCGCAAAAATATGACCACGATAGTGATCTAATCAGTTTAAAAAAGACCATCCGATTGACCATTTTTGTCCCATGACCCTCTTTTATTTTCTCTCAAAATTCTCTTTAATTTTTTGCATTGTATAGCATATCTAAGCACAAATTCGTCGGGTTGCATTCTCTCAATTGGTAAGTTGTCGAACTTCCTTTGGTTTTTATATGAAATTGCATGTTTAGAACTTGTAGTATAGAAAAAGGCCTGGAGTGGTGTTTTCAATGCTATATACATGCTTAATTATAATAATTGTTGTGGTTAGATGTTATAGTTTATGTAGACGATAATGGGTAAGACTCGAGTACCCAAAGTTACTCTTTAAACAGTTAATGAAATCGTGTGCACCATGTGTTCGATTTAAGGCCCCAAAGAGTCCAATTCTAATTTTTTTAGTTTTAGGGGCTATGATCACACATTCTGGGCTTTAATAAAATGTTTATAATGTTGTTATTCCTAATTGAAACAAGGGATTGAGGGTTAAAATTGCATTTTGAAGTAACGTGCAAAAACTATTAACTCAGTCTCAGGTACCGTGATCGCAGTCAAAATAACTGTGTCCACATCACCATGATCTCAGTCAAAGCCTCACGATCTCCATTCCTGAGGGCAGGTTCTGGAAGACATCAAAATTTCCACCAAACCTTAACTACCCCCGAAACCTTCTATAACACTACCTCATGAACTTATACATTTATCTTGGCATATTTTTGCTGTGATAACACTAATGTTGGCCTAAACTGCATTGTTTACAGGTTCTCATACTCAACAATGGGAGATTTTCATGACACTCGATTCATGGCCGCCCAATGCCAACACTCTTACTACAAAGATTTCCACAGGAAAAAGCTACTCCCTGAAAGGGGTATAAACTTGGACAAGGTAGAGGAGGAGTTCCCAAAATTCCACGTCAAGCTCACTGCTACCCGTTGGATGTATTTTAACCCAAAACCATGCTATCCTAACAAACAATGGGTGCATGAGTTCTACGCAAACCTCAGCATAGTTTCACTGGCAAACCCAGTGATGACAATTTGGGGTAAACATGTGAACTTTGGAGCTGAGCAGATTAATACAGTGTATGGGATCCCAAATGCTGACATGGGGCAATTTCATGCTAAGGGATGCGAGCCAGGGTCCTGGATCGCTAATATCCTATATCCGGGTAAAGCAGTCCCTTAGGTCATCACTAAAAGAGATATTCCAATGAATGACTTCAAGGCTAAAGCAAGATTATGTCTGAATATCATCTATAGCAGGGTGTCTCCTTGCACTTATATGACCATTATCACAGACACCTGGGCTTGGATGGTGGCATGCATTCTATCTGGTATGGCTCTAAATGTAGGAGATCCTGTGAGTTCAGAATGGTAGTACTTCCAAACCTATAAAGGTACTCTTTTTCTCTTTCCATCTCTTATAATTGAGCTGTGTAACAAGGTAGGAGTGGTAGAGTATGCTGCAGATACTTGGGTGTGCCCTGGATCCCTCATCTTCCCACTCAAAATCAGAGACGAGGGCCTCCCAGGTCAAAGCAAGAAGAGAAAGATGAACTTGGGCAAATTAGTCCAAGTGGTCACAGACTCTTATAGACCCTCATCAGCTAATGCTTTCAATGACATCTCTATTCAGATTCAAGGGGTGAGGGAACTATTGTCCAGACTGCCTCAGGTACTAGGAGAGCCCTTTATTTCCCATTATTTATATATATCATAGACGTATTATAAGATGTACATAGCAGAGCAACAAAAGCAAGGTGCTATATTAGCTAGTCTAGAGAGAGCCTATTCAACCTTAGTTACTTCCTACAGGGACCTCAAGGAGTCACATGAGAAGATGGTAAAGAGGGAAAATAAAAGAGAAATTCTTCAAGAAGCTATGGAAAGGGGTAAAGGACATCTTCAAGGTACTCAAATCTAACCAACCAGTACTTTTACCAAGATTGGAGAGAGAAGATAAGGGCCCAAAGTGGTCAGTTGATGATGCTGGTGGTGGGGATGCCGAGTCAATAGGAGATGGTCAGTTGGAGGTGCCCCCGGATATGTACTTTGTTGATGATTGTTTTTGGGATGATGTTTTGGATGTTATTTTAATTTGTGTTTTGGGTAACCTGATGGTGCCCAAGTTTTATGGATTATCATACTTTTCTTTTATTATTAGTGTTCTTTTAATTTTATTTTATTTTGATCTTAGTGATGCATGACTAGGTTTGCTCTACGATGGATTGAGAGACGACATTCTTAAGGGTAAAGCGTAGTGTTTGGGTTGGAGGCAAAGATGCAGGGAAATTCTGAGTACCCATAGCATAAATGTAAAAGATGCAAGGGAAGTTTGAGTACCTGTGGCATTTTATTTTGTAAAAGTTAGGGTCACTTTGTACACCATTGATGAAGTTTGAGTAGCCATATGGGTAGTTAAGCCATTTTGAGCCAAGATGTGAGACTAAGGCTTTGGTTGTAACCATAGTTTAGCAAATTGTGCATAGTGTTGTTACAAAACAAGAAAACTCCATCCAAAATGTTTGAAAAAAATCAAGGGCATAGATGTGAGCAATGTTGCAACAAATCTTTTTTTCTTATTTTGTGGCCCCGCAAATTATTGACTTATAAATAATGATAAATACTTCCACTTTTGTCTCTCGTGGGAGGGACATTTGAGCCCCCTTGGTAAATTTGCATGCCATGTGTGGTGAGACTTTGGTATTCATCTCTTGTAAACTTGTGTCATCTATAACGTACCCTGTTAGTCTTTCAAAGCTAATGTTGATCGTACGTGGTTGGAGAAATGACCTTAGGCCATCCTTGTGACTTTAGAACCCACTCTAACCTAAAAATCCTACCCATGCGTAATTGAAATCCTTAGTTACCCACTTTGAGCCTTTATACCTTTCTTTGGCGAACTCATTACAAGCCGTGCTCCATTCTTTTTATCCCTCTTTTAAACCGTACACTCCTTCAATTTGAAAATGCAACTTTTGTCTTAAAGCCTAAGTTGGAGGTGGTGAAAGTAATGAAAGGAAGTTTGGAGCCACAAAGTATTAGTAAATTGCCCAATGTGCCCAAGTATTGAAAACAAATATTTAGAAAAAAAAGGATCCAACAAAGGAATGACTTGCACGTAAGTTGCAAGAAAAATAAATTGTAAAGGGTGATGTAGACGTTCAAGGAAGGGTGTAGCCATGTTGTACCTAAATGTTACCCTACCCTAACCTGAACTACATTACAAGATTAGAAAGTCCTTTGAGATTTCCGACCATTTACTTTCTTTGTAGTGGCGATTGAAAAATAAGGGCAAGCTTATGGTATGACACTTGTTGCATTGAGATTTCTTTTGTGAGGAGAGAGTTTGTGCACTTAAAATTTCTTGTTACATAGTTGGTAGTTTGGTGTGTGGAAATTTTCTTTCTTGTGAGGATGGCACGCAAATTAGTTGACGTAGGTGATATTTGTCACCTCTCAAGTAATGAGGCAAGTGGAGTATAGCTTAATTAAGTAAAAAAGGGAGCCACCTTAAGAGTATTGGTTGTTTTTTCTTAGTTGCTCTATAAAGTCTTATGCATTCCTGAGTATTGTGTTTTATAATGAGGGGTGTAGTGAAACTAGCTTAGCATATATGCAATGAGATACTTGTGGTAGCGATTAGAGTTAAGGTCATTGTGATCATTAAGGCTTAAAGGTTGGCGTTAAATAATTATGTCTCATGGTAAGAGGTAATGGTGCTTGAGGACAAGCAAACGTTTTAAGTTGGGGGGTGGTGTTGATGAGTGGTGATTTTACCACTCATTCACACTCATTATTCGTGCACATTAACTTGTTTTGAATGATTAAATAAGGCAAATATTTTGTTAGATGCACTAATATCCAGTCTTTGTAGGCATAAAGTTGAGGATATCAAAAGATATTGATTGGAGCGTAAAATGATCAAAAGGGAGCAAGAAAAGTGCATCTGAAGACTTGGAACAAAAGAGCCTCAGGTATTGCAGTTGCGGTCTGTTGACTGTGATCACGGCAGTCAAGTAAAAGTCTTCCAACTGCATTTGCTAAAGTTAACCATGATTACGTATCCATGATCGTAGCCAGACTTGCGCAGTCGCAACTTAGCGGAGGAAATCAAACCAAGGGTAAATCTATAATTACACGTGCTAATCCCAAATTGAACAAAATGACCCAATCCCTGAATTAAAAGGGAAATTGTATCTTTCCTAATATTTTTGGTTTCAGCTCTAGACTTCACATTTTGGAGAAGAAAATATTGTATAAATTTTGGGTGAAGAATACATTGGAGACTTTCTAAGTGGAAGATTTGTTCACTTCCATTGTGGATATTATGGGAGAGCCATGTTTCAAGTAACATTCATTTAGTTATTCAACAAGCTATTTCAATAGAGATTATGGGTATATCTATGCTTATTTATCTTTTGTGTAGCTAAATCTCCCTCTTAGGGTTATGTGTGAATAGGGGTTTAAGTGTGTGTAGGTTGTTATTGTTAGAATCTGTTTGGTAGTTTGTGTTTATGGGTTTTATCATTGCTATGCTATTTTGGTTAGGATTTGATGGGTGAAATCCCCAAATACCCACATGGGTTTGATGAGTGAAAGGTCAAAGCTTTAGAAAGCTCAAAGCCATCTTTGAAAGAAGGGATTTAGGTGAGGTGTAGGAATCCATATCATCCTCAAAAGAGAGATACAAAACCAAAGAAATGATAGACAATTATGTGTGTAGTTTGCTAAATTTTTGCTATCTTAGACATAAAGGTGAATGTGAGGTTAACTATGCCATATGTATCATCCTAGAAATAGGGATGTTTAGATTGAGGCTCTGGTTATAAATTGTTGAACACACTTATTAGGTATTTGAAAGAGTCAATGTGAGAAAGTTTGATGTTTTGTAGAAAGACTAACATCACAATCTATAAACAAGCCTACCCATATTTGACTTACTAAGTTGATGTTTACTACTAACTCCCAAATGTCACTCCCTTAGTAATGCATAATCACGAGATCTGTGCATTGTTATTAAAACTCTAATTATTTGTAGCGTTGAATTTATACTCGCAAAACTAAAAAGAAACATTAGTGTAGGAACTTATCCCCCCATTTTATCCTTTTATACCATTTGTTTGAATTTAACTTGAATCTTTCATCTCTCATCTCGAATTAATTTGATCTCCACTCACATTATTCCTTGTGGATTTGACCCCGACTCCAAAGTTGGGTAAATATATTGACGATGACCGGCTTGCACATAAATTGACATGTATGTTGAGCGTTATCACATGTCCCGACCAAGATTAATTTTTTGATCTCTTTTGTATATAGGCTTTGTTGGATTACTGTGGACTTGAGTGATGTTTTTTGGATATGCTTGGTCTATTTTCAAATTTCGGTTATAGACCTATCCTTTCTTCTTTGAACATACCTTGTGGTATCTTGTTATATTTTTGGAATTTAGCCATTGTTAGGTAGTGTGTGGAGTTTGGTTAGGTTCAGAGGGTGGTCTCCGGTCTATGTTGGATTGGAGATGTCCTTCATGGCTAGGCCATGGTTCGGGTCATGAAAAAGTTGGTATCAGAGCAAAGGTTTGGTGTCATTGGATGTCCACAAAGCTGTGTCAATCAGAATCTCTATTATGGGTGTGCAGCCCATCAAACTTATAATGGGGAGGATATGAGGAATTTAGGAATACTTTTCTTTCTTTTTGTTCTATTTTGAGCTATAGAGTCTAAGGTCTTGAAATCTCCTCTAATCTCCGTATGTCCACTTTCAGATCATGCCTATTAGAAGATCTGATTCTCGTGGAAACTTTTCTTTCCCGTTCGAGGACAATGTCGATGAAACTTGTCTTGCTCAAGGAGTTGAGACCCGATCTAGGGTCACTAATTTTTATTGCCATAGTAGAGTTCCATAGATTACCCCTATCCCTTCTCAAATACCTCAATTCGACGTGTCTAATGCTGAGTTTTGTTAATCAATTCATTTGCTTCCCCAATTGGTGGACTCTCAGACTAAGTGTGTTGCTTCTGTTGCTTTATTATCTGAGGTCACTAGAGTTCGCCAATTTATAAGGATGAGTCCTTCTACTTTTATTGGTTCTAAAGTTGAGGAAGATCCTTAAAATTTCATTGATGATATGGAATTTTCTTTTTATATGATGCATGCTATGGATGTAGAGGGTATAAAGTATGCTTCCTATCAGTTGAATGATATGGAGTATTAGTGATATAAGGAATGGGCTTATTCTAGGGGTGACGTTTTTGTGTTTGCTTTGTGGGATGACATCTCTAGTGCTTTCTTTGATCGCTTCTTTCCTTAGGAGTTGAGAGAGGCAAAGACTGAGGAATTCATGAACATAAAGAAAGATAGGATGATAGTGAAAGGGTATTCCTTGAAGTTTCATTAGTTATCATGATATGCATCAAATTTGATGTCTAGCATGAGGTCTAGAATGAGGAAGTTTGCTTTTGGGTTGTCTCGTGAGTTGATTTTGGAGAGAAAGGTTTCCTTATTGAGTAAGGACATGGAAATCTCTAGACTTGTGATGTATATGCAATAAATGAAAGATGAGAAGAAGAAGCACACATATATGAGTCAAAGGTAGAATAAAAAGTTTTGATATTCAGATCAGGGTGTAAGTCAACAACATATTGATAGAGATGGTGGAAAATGGTCTAAGAATAATTGGGGAAATTCTGGTTCCTACTCTATGACTAGTTCTTCTTATCTGAAGCTGTCGGGCGATCATTGCTTTTAGAATAGTGCGGGTCCGAGGGTATAGGGTGCCCAGCCTCAGGCTAGTAGGGCTCAGTAAGCTCCATCATATCCCCCTTATAGATTTTGCTGTCAGGTGCATTGTGGTATTTGTGAAGAAGGGAGGAACATGTGCTTTAAATGTAGTCAGATTGGTCATATGCAGAGGGATGGTCCTTCCAGTGTTGCTTTTAGGGGAAATAAGATCCTCTTTGCTACTTCGTCAGCTTTGGAACTAGAGGGTGCTACTTTTTCTTCTGGATCCGGCACTAGTCCAAAGTATTTGTACGCTCTTGCCACCCGTCAAGATTCTGAGGCATCCCCTGATGTTGTTACTAGTACGCTCAAACTTTTGTCTCATAATGTGTATTTTCTACTTATTCCTGGTTCTACCCTCTCGACCCCTTACATGGATATTCATTTTGGTTTTGATCCTGAGTGTATTTCTGATCCTTTTTCTGTGTCTACCCTAATGGGTGACTTCATTGTGGCTAGAAGGGTCTATAGGGGTTGTGTGATGTTGATCTTGTGTAGGGAGACCTTGGTAGATCTGATAGAGTCGGACATGTTAGACTTTGATGTGATTTTATGGATGGATTAGTTGCATTCGTGCAATGTGTCTCTTAATTATCTAACCCAGAAAGTCAGTTTCCAGTTCCCTAACAAGCCGGTGATTGAATTGGAAGGTAGTTGCCTAGTGCCTAAGGGAAGGTTCGTTTTGTATCTTAGATCCTGGAAGCTGATTTCTAAGGGGCGTCTCTGTCACTTCGTGCATGTTAAGGATTCTAGGTCCGAAGGTCCTTCTTTGTAATCTATTCCTATGGTCTGTGAGTTTTCTAAAATGTTCCCTGATGATTTTCTTGGTGTTTCTCCCGATAGGGAAATTGATTTTGGGATTGATATTCTTTTGGTTGCTCATCCTATTTCTTTCCTTACTTACAGAATGGCTCTGGCTGAGTTGAATGAACTCAAAGAGCAATTGAAAGATCTTCTTGAAAAGGGTTTTATTTTCCCTAGTGTGTCCCTATGGGGAGAACCTATATTATTAGTACATAAGAAGTATGGATACCTTCAGATGTGTATAGACTACCACCAATTGAATAAGGTAATAGTGAAGAATAAGTATCTGCTTCCTAGAATCGATGATCACTCCGATCAGCTGCAGGGTGCTAAGTACTTTTCAAAGATTGATCTTCGGTCCGGTTACCACCAGTTGAAAATTAGGGAGGTAGATATCCCTAAGACTTTCTTTCGAACCCGGTATGGTCATTTTTAGTTTTTGGTGATGTCCTTCGGGTTAACTAATTCCCCGACAATGTTTATGGATCTCATGAATTGAGTATTCTATTAGTTCTTGGTTTTATTAGTAATTATATTTACAGATGATATTTTGGTGTATTCTAGGAGTGAGACGGATCATGCCGATCGGCTCCTCGTTGTGTTGCAAACCTTGATTCAACGGTTGTATACAAAATTCTCTAAGTGTGAGTTCTGGTTAAATGTTGTGACCTATTTTGGTCATGTGGTTTCTAGTGAGGGGATCATGGTGGATCAACAAAAAGCTGTGGTGGTTAAGAAGTGGCCTGGACCCACGAATACAACCGATATTCGAAGCTTCTTAGGTTTAACCGGTTATTAAAGGAGGTTTGTGGAAAGTTTCTCTTCTATTGCTGCCCCATTGACTAAGTTGACTCAGAAGAAGGTGAAGTTCTTGTGGTCTAATGCTTGTGAGGATTGTTTCAGGAAGTTGAAGAATAAGTTGACTTCAGCTTCGGTCTTGACTCTACCTGAGGGTACTGATCATTTTGTTGTCTATTGTGATGCGTCCCTGACACAACCCGAACCAGGGTCTTGTCGTAATGGGCAACCCAAGTCCAACCAGGATCGAGGATCACCCCCGTTACCTAACCCAACCCCAAAATACGCATACCCTGAGTCCGATGAATTTTAAATGTATAACAAGATAGTATTTATTACAATTCTAGACTCTGGGATAGGTATATAACCGTGACCAACCCAAGCAAGTCCAACCATCCAATACCAACCAACAACCAAGACCAAATCGATATAATAACAAAGTTCCTGTCCATAACATAACATAAAAGGATAGAACGATCATAAATTCAATCATACGGTATCAGCCCCAATACCACTTCCAATACTAAGGCTGACACTAATACCAATACCATCCATTCCAACCCATATTAGTTCCACAAAGCCTCTAAATGAAACAAAAACAATATCCAGTTGGGCCATGCCCCAAACCATAGCCAAAACAAATGTCTATGAAATAACCAAAGTATATAAAGACATCCATGATATGAAATGGAGCCTTCCAAAGTATGGAAGCTCTCTACTTCAATCCAATAGCTGATCCCGAATACGATCACCAAGCAAGAGGAGTAGAATGGCCAATTCCTACATCGCGTGGGGATATAGATGCCCAAAGACGGGTTAGTGGGTAAATACTAGAAAGTACTTAGGATAAGGATAAAATAATGCCAACCTTTAAAACCAAGTAAACCAACCATATGCATTCGCAACCATACACACATACATACATATATATACGCCATACACATATACACATATATATATACCATAAACATATACATACATACATATATATAATATATATATGTAACCATGATGGGAATAGGGAACCGAGTTTAGCATGCATTTAAAACCATTAACCTGGGTATGTGTAACTTAACCATCTAGAACTATCCACGAGCTATATGGGCTGAGTGTAACCCCCTGAACGGGCCCTGACACGTGTAGCCGCATGAACCAGAGATACCATAAGAGTAGAGGATTCCCAGGTACCCATCGCTCTCCATGATACATATATATAATTGTAACTTAGGGGATTCCTGTATACCCCATATGGGCATAATGACCAAATCCTCATGTCGGAAAACATGAATTTCTAGTGTCCGTCCATTGGACTCACACCTTCATGGTTAGCTATCACACCCCGCCATTATTGCCCAATAAAACTATTACCATATAACTAAGACCACCATTTCATTTGTTATTAAACTAGGTTATAAGTAGTGGTATCGTCATACCGACTATAGCTTGCAAATAATGTCCTTAGCCAGCTTTTTAAAGATTAAGGGATTCCCTTGTACCCATAGGTTTCATTATCAAGTTGACTTGGGGGAGTCCCGTGTACCTCACAAGTGTTTTATAATTAAGTTCACTTGGGGGATTCCCTTGTACCACAAAAGGAATGTTCAATTAAGACATAACCATTACTACAAAGACCTTACCATTTAACTATTCTGAACTATTTAAACCATTCAGGGTTTCATTTCCAAGTTAAACCATGCAATAGTTCCACTAAAAGTCCAACAATAGAGTAAAATCATCTCGTAGGCATTTTATCATAGACATTGGGGGCATATGTTTCCCAAGACAAAACCAAGTACCAATAAACTATTTCCATGAAACCAAATGTCTAAATCATCATTAAAATATGTAAATCCATAATTAAAACATGGGACAACCATAACTAAGCATTTATAACAAAACTTCCAATATATTTTTGAAAACCCAAAACCAAACAACATTCATGCCAAGAAAATAATTCATAAAACATACCTCTTTTTAGAACTAACAATGAGGGAGAGAGTAGCTTCCTTTAGATTATGAAGATGATGGAGATAAATCAACTGTACAAGCCCCAAATTGATCATCTAGATGAAACCCTAGCCTTCTTTTACCCAAGAACCTTAGAGAAAATTTGAGAGAGTTTCTAAGTGTTTAAGATTAGAATTTTAGAATAAATAATATCCCAAAAGTTTTATAAGTTATGGAGCCTTAAGAGGTTTAGTGCGGAAAAGTTTTATAAGTCATAGGGCTACCCTATACCAGTTAAACCCCACCATACGAGTGGTATCAACCACTCGTACCCTAGGCCTTCCCTTGGAACCCAACACTGTCTAACATACGATCATCTAAGTCAAGTCGTATCTGATCAGATGACCTGTACCTTGACCCAAACCCACCATAAAATGGAAAGCAAAGAGGATTTGGACACTGTCCACCATACGAGTCAATGGACTCGTACCCTATCATGCGGCTTATGGTGAACCACTCATACTCAGATCTAAGTTAAGTTGCTAAATTTTATATTAAGTGAAGGAAAAACCAAACCATACGAACCGTCACCCATTATACGACTCATACTCACCAGTCGTACCCACACCAGAATCCAATTCTACCAACCAACCAACACTAGTTAGCATATGACCAAGACCATACCAACCGTACCTCATCATATGACTGCTACCCCCTACTCGTATGATGTCCAAAAATAAGAAATCCAAGAAATTTTCTATAGTTCCAAAACCTAGGATGTTTTATTTCCCCCCATTAGGAACATTCATCCTCGAATGACAGACAAGGTAGCACAAGCACGAGTTATACCATAACATAACCATTCCAACCTTTTACTAAGTTTGAAGAAAAAAATGTGATCAAGAACAAATACCTTCCGCATGAATATTCAGAGCAGAAAAAAATATGGATACTTGGACTTCATGTCCTCTTCCAATTACCAAGTGTTTCTTCCATCCTATGGTTTTTCCATAGAACCTTAACCATGGCTACATCTTTGGTCTACAATCGAAAAACCTGCCAATTCAAGATATCAACTAAGATCTCCTTATAAGACAGAGAATCTGAGATACCCAATCCTTCCAAAGGTACAATTGAAGAAGGATCACCTACATACTTTTTCAATATAGAGATATGAAATATCGGATGAATGAGGCTCAAACTAGAAGGCAATTCTAATTCATACACAACATAACCCTTATCAAAACCACATAAGGACAAATATACCTAGGACTGAGCTTCCTCCTTTTACCAAATTACATTAATCCCTTCATGGGAGACACCTTTAGGATTACCCTATCCCCAACCTCAAACTCTAAGTCCCTACACCTCATATTCGTATAGGACTTTTAGCAGCTTTAAGCATATCCCAAATCACCTTTAACTTCTCTATATCTCGAAAAACCAAATATGGGCCAACCATATCCACTTCATAAATCTCAAATCATACAATTAAGGATCTAAACCTCCTACCATGCAATACCTCAAAAGGGGCTATTTCAATGCTAAAATGATAGCAATTATTGTAAGCAAACTCTACAAGAGGTAGTTTCTCAACTCAATTACCACCATAGTAAATCATACATGCACGAAACATATCTTCTAATATCTGAATAGTCTTTTACACTTGCCCATCTATCCCGATCAGAGAAAATTAAAAAATGTATGTAATACCCCACAAAGTTCTCTCATAGTCTGAGCCTTAGTGCATGTCAAGTAAAGTATAATTTCAGCTCTAAAAGATTGAGAAGTGACTTCCTAAGTGATTGGTGTTTAATCCATATATAATTTTCATAAATTTGATTTTTTTTCATTTAGAGAATTGAATTAGCATTGCAACGATACCAGTTTTATCCAAATTTGGTATCAGGGTGAGAAGTTATGGCTGTTTTACTGAGAGTTGTTGAAACTGTGCAGGTGCAATGAACAATCCGATGGACCCTCAAGTGTGATGGACCGTCACTCAGCCCATCGCAATCAAGGCAGTAACTCCCTTTTTTGGCCCAAGTGCAATGATCAAAATAACGAACCATCAAGGATATGACGGACCATTGCTGGGATCATCGCGCTCAGGCAGTGTGGCCTCATCCTGGCCAACGTGCAACAGACGATCCAATGGACTGTTGAGTATATGACAGACTGTTGCTGAGATCATCGTATTGAGGTAGTGTGTTCATTTTTTGGCTAATGAGCGATAGAAGATCCAACAGACCATCCGATTTGCGATGGACCATCGCTTCGACCATCGCAGCCTTTGTTCAGTATTTTTAACTCATTTTAACAAGGGTCTTTTTGGTATTTCCACTCTTTTATCAGCCAGATATATTCCAAGTGAAGAAAATGACTTCATTCATCAACCAAAACACAAGAGATCTAGGGTTTTTTCCTCAAGATCAAATCTAAAACCCTTCTCTAAGAAATCCAAGAACTCACCATGGATTTTTCAAATTGAGTTGAGATTTAAGTTCCCCAAGTTCAAAGGTTACAAGAACTCTCTCTCAAGAGTAAGAAAAAGAGTTTAGAGCTATTTCGTTCATCCGATTTCATAATCTAAGGTATGTGGGATTTTGAATAAGGGTAATTCTTTTATCCTTGTACCCAAAGGCTTATTTAAACTATGATTTTCTGCAATCTATGTGATTTTATGAACTCTTATGCTATAAGCACCCATGATTTGAGTATTATGAGACTATTAAGAAATGTTTTAACCTAATGGTCATGGAGTTTTGAAATCCACTTCACTATATAAGATTGCAGATTTAATTATTGGGTTCTTGATAAACCATGAGATTATTTTAAAGTGGATTTTGATGAGATGAATAGATAAACTAAAGAGAGTAGTATTTTGCACTGAGTTGGGTAAGTTACTACATTTTCTTACCCTAGAATTATGTGCCACCGTAGGTTTGAGAATTTGGGCCTAAGGTCGAGATATTGGGTTCGAGGCTAAGATAAGTGATCACTGAATTAAGGCTCTTCTCCCTGGCAAGAGTATGCCGCTTCTCCCCAATGTGGGGTCTCTTTCTTAGAAGGACAAAATGTTGGACTCCATGTAGCTCACATGATTTATGTCGGCTAAGAGAACCTCTCTTTATATAAGTTATTTTCCTAATAGCAAAGTTGCAGATTTCCTACCTAAGACTAAGGTATTTTCCCTTGATATAAGTATTTCCCTTAAATTTTGAAGCGAGATATTTCCCTAAAGTGAATGAAATGCCTTCAAGTATGTTTCAAATTTATATAATTTCAAATTCCAAGTACTTGAGTTCAAAAGAGTTATGAGTTCCTGAGCATTAAGGAAGTTTTACCCTCCACGAGACATATGAATGAGTTGAATGTGTTATTTGAAGTTTCCTTTAGCCTGTGGATAATGAGAATAAGAGAAGATTACCAATTTCAAAGTAAACCTATGATGACTCATGAGATTTGTGTTACATACTCCATTCTACATGATTTATGAGCTTTACATTTTATACTTATTTAAGCCATGTGATTCATTACTTATTGCATGCATGATTTGAGTAAAAAGTATTGATGTTGTTTTATATAAATGCATGCACCCCCATATACTTAGCACATTCCTAAGTGCTGATCTACCTATACTTCCATGTGCTATATTGTCTTATAATGTAGGTTCAGGTGCTCAGTGCCAGCCTCATCAGTGACTTTCGAGTACCTCTATCTACATTCCTACAGTGGTGATTCCTCATGGTTCGAGGACCTACCTTCAGATATTTCTGTATTTGGGATACTATATTTTTACTATCAATTCATTTCGAGTTAGTTGGGGACTTGTCCCAATGGCTCTCTAGTTTATGGATTAGTAGAGGCTTTGTTAGACTAGTTATCAGATTGTTATTGTGTTGAGAATTCTAGTATTGTGGTTGTTTGGATCGAGTATTTTCTACGTATCTCCCTTTATACGATATGACTCTGCTAGTGTTTGAATTATTTCATCTTAAAATGAGTGTTATTAGTAGAAATAGGCTCAGAGGGTTAGCTTGGGGCTACTTGTAGCCTTAAGCACCATGTGATATCTCGAAAGTCAATTTTAGGTTGTTACAAACTTGGAATTAGAGCCTAGGGTTTTACGGAGTCCTAGGGAGTCTGACAAGCCACGTTAAGTAGAGTCTTAATCATGGTGTGTAGCACCCCACATCTATGAGCAAGAGGCTGTGAGACATTTTACGAAAAAGTTGTTTCTTCTTTCAGAATCTATCATGCCTATAATTTTCCCTGTCATCTAATAATTCATGCTCTTCTATTTTAGAAAATGCCTCTTCGAAGACAGAATGCCCACCGGAATGATGATGAGAAGCCCCCACCTATTGATTCTTTGAATGAGACTATGTCTTATGCTAAGTTTTGGGCGGTCTTTCAGGCGTTAGCCTAAGCAATCACCGCCAATGTTTGGGCTAATAACCAGGCTACAGTTGCTAATCCCCAGGGAGGTGATGTAGCTATGGCTAGGATTCATAATTTTATGCAGATGAATCCTCCAAAGTTTTATGGGTCTAAAGAAGATGAGGACCCACAATTGTACCTTGAGAAGATGAGAAAGATCACGCAAGTGATGCATGTTTCTGAGGAAGAAAGTATCGAGTTAGCATTCTACAAACTGAAGGACATTGCTTATGACTGGGTTGTATTATGGAGGAAGGGAAGAGGTGATAATGCTGCTTCTATGACTTGGCAGGTGTTCTAAGATGCATTCTTGGACAAGTTCTTTCTGCTTAAGATGAGGGAGGCAAAGATTGAGGAGTTTATGAACTTGAGGCAGGGCTCCATGACTTTTAAGGAATACTGCTTGAAGTCAACCAATTGGCCAAGTATGCTTCTAATTTAATTTCTAACACTCGGGCTAGTATGTGCAAGTTCGTGACCGATGTTTTTGGGGTGGTACTGAAAGAGTGTAGGACTGTGATGCTGCATAGGGATATGGATATGGATAGTTTGATGATGCATGCCTAATAGATAGAGGCAGATAAGATTAGAGATAGAGATAGAGTGAGAGGTAACAAGAGGGCTAGGTCTGATTAGCATGAGTTTAGCCAGCCTAGGTTTTGGGAGGAAACCGCTTTTAGTTTCAGAGACGCCCGTCTATGCCAGTGCCTTCATCAGCTATTACTCCTACACCTAGAGGTAGGAAGGAGCAAGGGGGTAGGTCTTTTATGTATCGTCATAAAACAATATTTGTAATAGGCCCCATTATCTTTCTTGTGCTATGTATGGTAGGGATCATCTAGTGAGTATTTCATAGATTTAAGGGGCTATTTTGGTTATGGAAAGTAGGGACACAGACTTCGAGATTGTCTTCATGCTACATAGGGGAACAGAGATGCCCGACCTCAGGCACATGCTACTAGTGCACCAGCTCCTGTATCCCATTCCACCCCTGCTCAGGGTACTTCATCTAGCACTACTAGCGATCAGCGCCAGAATAAATCCTATGCCTTACCATCCCATTAGGAGAAAAAGAAATCTCCCAATGTTATTACCGCTATGCTCCGTATCTTTTTCTTTGATGTCTATATGTTGTTGGACCTTGGGTCAAGTCTCTTTTATGTGACCCCACTTGTAGCTGTGATCTTCAAAATGAGTCTCAAAAAGATTCTGAGCCCTTCCTAATTACTATACCAGTAGGGGAGTCATTTATTGCTAAACAAGTGTATAGAGATTATCCTATTACTATTCTTGATAGAGTTATACTTGAAGATTAGATAGAGTGAGACATGGTGGATTTTAACCTTATTTTAGGTATGGATTGGCTTCATTCTTGTTATGAATCTATAAATTGTCGTACCCATATGGTCAAGTTTTAGTTTCCTAATGAACCAACTTTTGAGTGGTTTGGGAGTTCGATAACTCCCAAGAGTCATTTTATCTCCTATCTCAAAGCTAGAAAGCTAATATCCAAGGGTTGCATCTCTCACTTACTTAGAGTCAATGACACTAAGTCTAAGGCTCCAACTATTCAGTCAGTCGATATTGTTAATGAGTTTCCAGATGTTTTTTCAAAAGATCTCCCAGGGGTACCTCCCGATAGAGAGACAGAATTTGAGATTAACCCTTTTCCTGATACTTGGCCTATTTATATTCCTCCATACCATATGGCACCTGCAGAACTTAAGGAGTAGGAAGAGAAACTCAAAGATCTCTTAGACAAAGGTTTCATTAGGCTCAATATTTCTCCTTAGGGCATACCTATCTTATTGTGCGAAAGAAAGACAGTTCTTTGCGTATGTGCATTGACTATCATCGGTTTTATAAGGTCACATAAAAAATAAGTATCCTCTTCTCAAAATTAATGACTTGTTTGATTAGTTGCAAGGTGCATGTTATTTCTCCTAGATAGACCTTAGATCCGGCTATCATCAAATTAAAATGAGGGAATGTGATATTCCAAAGACAACCTTCTGAACCTAATATGGTCACTTTGAATTTCTAGTCATGTCTTTAGGGCTAACCAATGCCCCAGCATCCTTCATGGACCTCATGAATCGAGTGTTCAAGAAATAGGTTGATATATTTGTCATTGTCTTCATAGATGACATCCTTGTATACTCCCATAATGAGAATGACTATCTGAATCACGTTAGAGTTGTGTTGTAAACTCTTTAAGATAACCAATTGTTCGCTAAGTTTAGTAAGTATGAATTTTGGCTAAGTTTTGTAGCCTTTTTGGGTCATATTATATTAGTCGAAGGTATTAAAATTGATCCCCAAAGGATAGAAGCTATAAGAAATTGGCCTAGACCTATCTCTCCATCTGACATTAGAAGTTTCTTGGGTTTAGCGGGATGCTACCATCATTTTGTTGGAGGTTTCTCTTCTATTGCATCTCCCATGACTTGGTTGACTCAAAAGAAAGTTAAGCTCCAGTGGTCAGATTCCTGTGAGAAGATTTTTCAGGAGTTGAAGACTCGACTTACTTCAGCCCTTGTGTTGACTTTGCCTGATGATATAGATTGTTTTGTGGTGTATTGTGATTCCTCTAGAGTTGTCTTGGGTTTGTGTGTTGATGCAATGAGATAAGGTTATAGCCTATACCTCTAGGCAGTGAAGCTGCATGAGAATAATTACCTGACCTATGATCTTGAATTAACTGCTATGGTCTTTGCTTTGAAAATTTGGAGACATTATCTTTATAGTGTCTATGTTGATGTGTTTACTGTTCATAAGAGCTTGCAGTATGTGTTTACTTAGATGGAGTTGAATCTTAGTTAGAGGAGGTGGTTAGAGTTGTTAAAAGACTGATATGAGTATGTTGTATCATTCGGGCAAGGCCAATATATTAGGGGATACCTTTAGCAGGTTGTCTATAGGTAGTGTTTCCTATGTAGATGAAGGTAAGAAAGAATTAGGTCATGATGTGCATTATTTGGATAGATTGGGTGTTAGGTTGCTTGATTCAGCTGAGGGAAGTACTTTGGTGTAGAGTAGTTATGAATCCTTTTTAATTTTGGAAGTGAAGGAGAAGCAAGACAGAGATCCTAGTTTGGTCATACTGAAAGAGTCAGTGAAGGACCAAAAGGTAGGGGTTTTTTCTAAGGGGGAGATGGCATATTGAGATTGCAGGGTAGATTGTGTGTTCCTTGTGTTGATGATCTGAGGTAGAGGATTATGGCAAAAGTGCATGGCATGCAGTATTCCATTTATCCTAGCACTACCAAGATGTACCACGACTTGTGAGAAATCTATTGGAGGAGTGGTATGAAGAATGATATATCTAGGTTTGTACCAAAGTGTGCAATGTGCCAACAGGTTAAGGTAGAGCACCAAAGACCTGGTAGGGTGATACAAGAGTTTGGTATTCCCACTTGGAAGTGGGAGGTGGTAAATATGGACTTCGTGACTGGGTTACCTCTTTTGCATCGTCATCATGACTCTATTTGGGTTGTTGTGGATAGGGTGATTAAGTCCGTGCATTTCTTGGCTATTCACACATCTTATACAGCTGAGGATTATGCTAGATTGTATATCTAGGAGTTAGTCAGGCTGTATGGAGTTCACTCATCCATTATTTCAGATAGGGGCACTCAATTTACTTCTTAGTTTTGGAGGGCATTTCAGCAGGGTCTTGGTACCCAAGTTCTTTGAGTTTTGCTTTTCATCCACAGACAGATGGTCAGGCTGAGAGGACCATTCAGACCCTGGAAGACATGTTGAGGGTGTGTGTTCTTAATTTCAAAGGAAGTTGGAATGAGTATTTGCCGTTGATAAAGTTTGCCTATAACAATAGCTACCATGCTAGCATCGGGATAGAACCATTTGAGGCCTTGTATGGTAAGAGATGTAGATCACCCGTAGGTTATTTTTATGTGGGAGAAGCTATCGCGATTGGGCCTGATACAGTATTTGAAGCTATGGAGAAAGTTAAGTTGATTAGTGAAAGGTTAAAGACAGCTTAGAGTCGTCAAAAGTCTTATGCCGATGTGAGGAGAAGAGATCTTGAGTTTGAGATAGGTAATTTGGTATACTTGAAGATTTCACCCATGAAAGGGGTGAAGAGGTTTGGTAAAAAGGGAAAGATTAGTCCCCGTTATGTTGGCCCGTATAGAGTTTTAAGCCGTGTTGGTAAAGTAGCCAGTTGTCAGCTGTTTATCCTGTTTTTCATGTCTCCATGCTTAAAAAGCATGTTGGTGATTCTGTTGTAGTAGATCCCTCAGAGAGTGCTGATATTCAGAACAGTCTTTCATTCGATGAGATTCCTGTTGAGATCCTAGATTTTCAGATTCGTAGGCTGAGGAATAAAGAGGTTTCCTTAGTCAAAGTTTTATGACAGAACCAGTAAGTTGAGGGCGCTACTTGGGAGGCAGAAACAGACATGTGATTCAAGTACACGCACCTATTTTTCGCGAGTTCAGATCAATCTGAAGGTATTATTTTTCCTTAATTCAGCCCTTCTAATCTAAAGTTCAGCTATGTATCAATTTTTGCATGAGTTCTTGCAATTTCTGAGGTATTCAAAAGTTTAGAGAGATTTTGAGCCGTTTAGCAAAAATTTCTTCAGCTATGTGTACTCTATTTTTCCTGTGTTCGTAGTATGACTAGCGACATTTGAGGAAGAATGTTTACAAGGGGGAGATATTGTAAGATCCCACAAATTTCCCTCATAGTCTGAGCCTTAAAGCATGTCAAGTGAAGCGTAATTCCGGCCCTAAAATATTAAGAAGTGACGTCCCAAGTGATTGGTTCTTAAACTATATAGAATTTTCTTAAATTTGAATTTTTTTCATGTATATAATTGAATTAGCATTTCAACGATACCAATTTCATCCAAATCTGGTATCGAGGTGAGAAGTTAAGGCCTTTTTACTGAGAGTTCTCAGAATTGCTCAGGTGCGACAGACGATCCGACGGACCGTCGCTTAGTCTGTCGCAACCAAGGAAGTAACTCCCTTTTCTGGTCTAAGTGCAACGTCCAAAATGATGGACCATTAAGGATGCGATGGACCATCGCTGAGATCATCGCGCTCAGGCAGTGTGGCCTCATCCTGGCCAATGTTCGACGGATGATTCGACAGACCATCGGGTATGCGACGGACCATCACTGAGACCGTCGCATCGAGGCAGTGTGTTCATTTTCCATCCAACGTGCGACGGATGATTCGACGGACCATCAGACTTACGACGGACCATCGCTTCAACCGTCGCAGCCCCTATTCAATATTTTTAACTCGTTTTAACAAGGGGATTTTTGAACTTTCCACTCTTTTATCAACCAGATATATTCCAAGAGAAGCAAATGGCTTCATTTATCATCCAAAACACAAGAGAGCTAAGGTTTCTTCCTCAAGATCAAATCTAAAACCCTTCTCCAAGAAATCCAAGAACTCACCATGGATTCTACAAATTGAGTTGAGATTTGATCTCCCCAAGTTCAAAGGTTGCAAGAACTCTCTCTCAAGAGTAAGAAGAAGAGTTTAGAGCATGCTCGTTCATCCAATTTCATAGTCAAAGGTATGTGGGGTTTTGAACAAGCATAATCCTTTCATCCTTGTGCCCAAAGACTTATTTAAACTATGATTTTCTGCAATCTATAAGATTTATATGAAGTTGAATTAGGGTTTTTCACCCATTATTATTGATTGCAATATTTTGATGTTTCCCATGAATTGAGAGTCTAATGGCATGATTTTCACATGATTTCTTGAGAAATTGCAGCTGGGTCTATACCCCATGATTTTAATCCTTGAGAAATTAATAGTTGAAATGTTTGAGCTATTGAAGTATATGAGTATGTTGAGATTTTGAGACAAATTGCTGAAATTTATAGATTTCTACATGAGTTATGAATCTATATGCTATCTATTTTGCTTTTGATAAGTTTTAACTTGAAATTTAATTATGGGTTATTGAGCCCTACTTGAGATTTGTGATTTTATGAACTCTTATGTTGTAAGAACCCATGATTTGAGTATTCTGAGATTATTGAGAAATGTTTTGACCTAATGGTCATGGAGTTTTGAAATCTACTTCACTACATGAGATTACAGATTCAATTATTGGGTTCTTGATGAATCATGGGATTATTTTAAAGTGAATTTCCATGAGATGAGCAAGTTAAAGTTAAGGGAGTAGTATTTAACATCGAGTTGGGTAAGTTACTACGGTTTCTTACCTCAGAACTATGTACCACCGTAGGTTTGAGATTTCAGGCATAAAGTCGAGTATTGGGCCCAAGGTTGAGATAAGTGATCACTGAATTGAGGTTATACTCCCTGGAAAGAGTATGACGCTCCTCCCCAACGTGGGGTATCTTCTTTAGGAGGACAAAACATTGGAATCCATGTAGCTTGCATGGTTTATGTTGGTTAAGAGAACCTCCCTTGATAAAAGTTATTTTCCTATTAGCAAAGTTGCAGATTTGCTCCCTAAGACTAGGGTATTTTCCCTTGATATAAGTATTTTCCCCTAAATCTTGAAATGAGATATTTTCCTAAAATGAATGAAATGCCTTCAAGTATGTTTCAAAGTTATATGATTCCGAATTCCAAGTACTTGAGTTCAAAAGAGTTATGAGTTCTTGAGCATTAAAGAAGTTTTACTCTCCATGAGACATATGAGTGAGCTGAAAGTATTATTTAGAGTTTCCTTTAGCGTATGGATAATGAGAATAAGAGAAGATTACCGATTTCAAAGTTAAACTATGATGACTCATGAGATTTGTGTTACTTGCTCCATTCTACATAATTCATGAGCTTTACATTTTATACTTATTCGATCCGTGTGAGTCATTACTTATTGCATACATAATTTGATTAAAAAGTATTGATGTTGATTTATATAAATGCATGCACCCCCACATACTCTGTACATTCCCAAGTACTGATCCACATATACGTGTATGTGCTACATTGTCTTATAATATAGGTACAGGTGCTCAGTCCCAGCCTCGTCAATGACTTTCGGGTACCTCTGTCTACATTCCTATAGTGGTGAGTCATCATGGTTTGAGGACCTACCTTCAGACATTTCTGCATTTGAGAGACTATGTTTTTACTTTCAGTTCATTTTGAGTCAGTTGGGTACTTGTCCCAACGGCTCTCTAGTTCATGGATTAGTAGTGGCTATGTCAGACTAGTTATCAGATTGTGATTGTGTTGAGAATTCTAGTATTGTAGTCATTTGGATCAAGTATTTTCTCCGCATCTCTCTTCATATGATATGGCTATGCTAGTGTTTGAATTATTTCATCTTGAAATAAGTGTTATTAGTAGAAACAGGCCTAAAGAGTTAGCTTGGGGCTACTTTTATCCTTAAGCACCGTGTGACATCTCGGGAGGCGATTTCGGGTCATTACAATGTACCCAATGCAGCTTCACAACCTCATGAAGATACCCTCTCACATAATCCTCAATCAAAAAGTTAGTCGTCATTGGAAAGAAGTGAACTGACTTTTTCATCATATCCACATGACCCAAACCGAATCAAATTGGTTTTGAGATTGAGGAAGACTGGTAAAGAAATCCATATTGATCACCTCCCATTTCTATTCCGTCAATTCAATCTCTTGATATAACCCTCCAGGCCTCATATGCTCAACTTTAACTTATTAACACACTAAACACTTGGACACAAAATTAGCCACATCCTTCTTCATACCATTCTACTAATATATCTCCTTGAGATCATGATATATTTCATCGAACAGGGATGAAAAACATAGCATGATTCATGCACCTCAGTCAATACTTTTTCTCGCAAACCATCGACGTCAGGAACACATAGCCTCCTTTGGTACCACAAGGTACCATCACCACGGATCTCAAATACCATGACTTTCTGTCCACCTACATAACCCTTGATTTTCATCAAGATAGGATCTAGCATTTCCTTCTCCATGATCTCTGCACCTAAAGAGATGACAGAACTACTTCCAGTACTAACACACCATCATTCTCAGAGTTCAAATGGCAAACTCCAAGATTAGCTAAACGGTGAATATATTTCACCAACTCCTGCCTCTCTTTATCCAAATGAGCTAAACTCCCCATGGATAATTTGCTAAGAGCATCAGCAAAAATATTAGCCTTACCTGGATGATAGTGAAGACTAATGTCATAGTCCTTGAAAAGTTCAAACCATCTTCTATGCCTGAGATTAAGCTCTTTCTACGTAAATACATACTATAGACTCTTATGATTAGAAAAGATGTCCACGTGCACTCCGTACAAATAGTGCCACCAGATTTTCAATGCAAATACCAAAACTAACAATTCCAGATCATGAGTTGGATAATTTTTCTCATGCACTTTCAACTGCCCAGAAGCATAGGTAATTACCTTACCATGCTGCATCAAAACAAAATCAAGTCCAACCAGAGATTCATCGCAGTAAACCACAAATTCCTCATTGCCTTCAGGCAAAGTCAAAATTGGAGCCGAAGTTAGCTTATCCTTCAGCTTCTCAAAACTACCCTTACAAGCATCTGACCAAGAAAACTTTACCTTCTTTTGAGTCAACTTGGTCAATAGAGTAGCTATCATCGAGGAAACTTTTACAAACCTTCTATAATACCCAGCCAAACCTAAGAAGCTCAAAATGTCAGTTGGAGTCATGGGTCTAGGCCACTTCTTAACCACCGCCACCTTTTATGGATCCACCATGATCCTCTCACTAGAAATAATATAACCCAGAAAGATAATAATGTTTAACCAGAACCCATATTTAGAGAATTTGGCATACAATTGGTGCTCTTTCAAGGGTTGCAATACCATACAGAGATGATTGGCATGATCCACCTCGCTCTTAGAATATACCAGGATATCATCAATGATCACAACGATAAAAAGATCTAGAAACTGATGAAGTACCCTGTTCATCAAATCCATGAATGCCGCTGAGGCATTGGTCAAACTAAATGACATAACTAAGAACTCAAAGTTCCTATACCAAGTATGGAAAGTTGTCTTAGGGATATCCACCTCTCTAATTTTAAGCTGATGATACCCAGACCGAAGATCTATCTTAGAACAGAATTTGGCACTTTTCAACTAATCAAACAAGTCATCTATCCTTGGAAGAGGATACTTGTTCTTAACCGTCACCTGATTTAATTGACGATGGTTAATACACATCCAAAAGAAACCATCCTTCTTACACTTGAATAACACTAGTGCACCCCACGGGGATACACTAGGATGGATAAAACCCTTATCTAAGAGATCCTTAAGTTGCTCCTTGAGTTCCCTCTTCTCAACAGGAGCCATTCTATGAGGAGGAATAGATATTGGATAAGTGTCCAAAACCAACTCGATCCCAAACTCAATCTCCCTATCCGGAGGAACACTAGGAAGATCATCTGGAAAGACCTTAGAAAAATCATTCACCATCAGAACCGAATGCAAAGAAGGACCTTCTAAGTTAGAATCTCTAACCCAAACTAAATAATAAAGATAAACTTTAGAGATTAAGCCCCGAGCTATAAGATATGATATAAATTTCCCCATGAGAGCTTAGGAACCACCATCCCATTCGACAGTTTACCAGGGAACTTAAAGATAACCTTATGGGTCTGACAATATAAGGACGCATAGCACAAATATAACCAATCCATACCCAGAATAATATCAAAATCCACCAAATCTAATTCATACAAATCCACCAAAGTCTTCTTACTACCAATAGATACTATACACCGCCTATAGATTTTTTTAGTAACCATAGAGTCACCTACTAGGGTAGAAACAAAAAAAAGATCTGTAATAACCTTGGGATCAAAACCATAATACACAGCCCCAAATGGGGTCAAATAAGAGAGAGTGGGCCCTAGATCAAGTAAGCAATAAACATCCCTAGAAAAGAGTTGTAACATACCAGTCATAAAATCAAGCGATGCCTCAGTTTCCTATTAGGTTGTGAGTGCATATAACCAATTTTGACAAGCTCCAGTACCAGAATTAGAAACAGATGTAAAAGCAACACTCGTTTGTGCAGCAGCAGATAAAAAGGCAACTGGAACCTTTCTCTCCCCTTGAGAACCCTTACCAACAAGACAATTTCTAAGCATATGGCATGGATAACCATATTTAAAACACCTGTCCCTCCCCTAATCACAGAAGCCTCGATGCAACCAACCATAGAGCCTACGAGAAGGACATGATGAGGCTGACTGAGCCTCACTATCCTAAGATTCAGCACCCTGTGTCCTGAAGTTTCCGCCACCCTGCCGATACCTATCACCCAACTACTTCGGGTAAGGAGCAATAGCTATAGAAAGGAATCAGAACTTCTCTACTTCTTCTTGGGACAGTTACCATTATCCCAACCAGTTTGCTGTTGACCACCTCCTTTGTCAGAGAACTTGAACCTCTTACCTTGCCTTTCACCTATCTCATCCTACTTTCTTTTTTCCTCCTCTACCTGTTGCATATGAACAACCAACCTAGAAATATCCATGCCTTTGATCAGCAATGCATTCTTGCTTTCAAGGATCAAATCTTAAGATAGTCCTAAAGCAAACTTTCTCATCCTTACCCTCATATCAGACACCAATTCTAGAGCATTCTTAGACAACTGGTAGAATTTCAAATCATACTCCTTGACTGATATCTTCCCTTATTTCAAATTAACAAACTCCTCTGCTTTTTCTTTCCTTAAATCCTATGGAAAGAAGCAACCTAGAAATACATTAGAGAAAGTCTCCCATAAGGACGATTCCTTAACATCAGCCCTTGCCCTATCCCATTTCTCGTACTATTGGTACACCATATCTTTGAGTTTAAAAGCTGAAAACTCTACCCCTTCCACATTCGTGACATGCATAATCCTGAAAATCTTTTCCATCTTATCCAGAAAACCCTGAGGATCCTCCTTTACCTTAAATCAAATAAAGGTTGGAGGACTCATCTTCATGAACTGGCCAACCCTTGTGGCCTTAGAAGATGCAATACCAGAAGGATCACACTTAGCCTGAGAAGATACAAACTGAGCAATCATATAAATCGACTAATGAAATTTAGAATTCATCATATTAGCCTGAGGATCCTGAGCACGACTAGAAAGAACTAGTGAAAGTCTAAAAATATTAGGCACTGGATCCCTAGAACGAGTATGGATCCCTGAGTAGATCATGTCTTATCCACTTCATCCCTAATTAGAATAGAAAAGTTTTCGTAAACTTCAGATCGTCAAGGCATGATCTAAAAAGCGAACAAACAACATTATAGGAGATTTCAGGGCTCAAACCCCAAGCTTAAAAATAGAACACATAGAAGTAAAACATTTCCAAAATGCCTTGTAGCCTTTCCCTTATGAATATGGCACGCTACACACCCTTAAAAGAGACTCTACTCTACACGTCTTTATGGACTCTTAATTTACCATGAACATAAAGCTCTGATACCAACTTGACATAACCCAAACTAGGGCCTTATCACAATGGGCATCCCAAGTCCTACCAGGATCGGAGACCACCCCGTTACCTAACCTATCCCCAAATATGCATACCCTGAGTTAGATAAATTTCAAATATATAACAAAATAACATTTATTACAATTTCAGCCTCTTGGATAGGTCCATAGCCATGACCAACCAAAGCAAGTCCAACCATCCAATACAAACCAACAACCATGACCAAACTGATACAATAACAAAGTTTCGGTCCATAACATAATATAAAAGGATGGAACAAATATAAATTTAGTCAAAAGATATCATCCCTAATACCAATGCCAATACTAATGCTGACACTAATACCAACACCATCTATTCCAAATTATAGTATTTCCATAAAGCCTCTAAACAAAAGAAAAAAAATATTCGATTAGGACATGCCCCCAACCATAGCCAAAACCAATGTCTATGAAATAACCAGAGTATGTAAAGACACCCATAATATAAATTAGAGCCATCCAAAGTATAGAAGCTCACCACTTCAATCCAATAGCTGATTCTAAATTCAATTACAATGTAGGAAAAGTAGAATGGTCAATTCCTACATCATGTGGGGATATACTCGTGCAAAGACAGGTTAGCGGGTGTGATGTTCTTGATTTTGATGGAATATTTTGCATCTTGTTCTTGGGAAAATTATATGTTTTCAAGAAACCAAGGTTGCATTTAATGTTGGATTTTAGTGTTTCAGGGTAAGGAGCTAGTTGAAGGAGAAAACTAAAAAAAGTAGCAAAAAATAACACTGATGATTAAAATTGTGGACCACTAGTCTTGCGATGGATCACCAGCTTAACCGTCTGGCCTAAAAAGGATCCAGTATTTTAGAAGACCCAGTGACAGTCAAAATAGTAGACTACCAGTCTTACAAAGGACCACCAGCTTAACTGCCAAGCCCAAACAGAATCTAGGATTTTTAAAGACCTAATGACGGTAAAAAAAGTGGACCACCAGTCTTCTAATGGACCACCAATATAAACGTCAGTGGTAAACAGAACCTAGTATCCGGAAAGACATGATAACAACCCATTTGATGGACCACCAGTCGTATGACGAACCACTAGTTTAACCGTTAATGCTAAACAAAACTTGATATTTAGGGATCATCATCGACGGCTCATATGGTGGACCATCATCATTTCGATGGGCCACCACTTTGGCCGTCAATTTGGACATGGTTTTTCTAAATTTGAATATTAAATCCTTTTTACCTAAGATAATATAAAATACCCAGTTTTAGGTTTGATTAGGGATCTTTTTGACCCTTTTTGGAGAGTTCCCATACTTGAAATATACTGTACATAGTTTTTTTCTTAGATTATTCTAGAATTATGGATCTAAATTCCATTATCATTTTCTCTATTAAAGATTAGAGATCAATAATTGTGACTTTTGTAAGTAAATTCTGAATTAATTTATGAATAACACAATAATTTGTTCTCTTTCTGTGATAGAGATGTGTGGATAAGTTCCCATAACTAGGGTTATGGGAACCTTGATGCGAATAGATTATTGGGGGTTCTGAATCTAGGAGATTCCTATGATTAATTGAAATTGCACAAACCCTTCTTCACTTTAATGACTTTTCTTGGTTGCAAATTTGAAAAGTGAGCCCAAGAACATCACTTGTTCAAATAGAAAAGTGTTTTGTGAAAAAAAAAAGGGTTTACATAAATCTAAAGGATTTAACGTTTGGATAGATGGTAGATGCCTTAACCAGATCAATCCATCTGAGAATATAGTTGAATAAATAATATGTTCCTTAAGTTTGAAAGAATTAAGGGATAAGCTACTTATTTAGGTTGAGAAACTAATGGGTAAACTATAGAATTCAATTACTCTTGCAATTAGAATTGTTCAATGGGAATTCAAAATAGTTCATAACCTTAGCTGCTTAAGTATCTTGGTAACCATAACTCTAGTTTGACTACGCTTACTGAATTACTATTTTGAATATGATCTACAATTGGATTAATTTCTGTGACAAGCATTTGAATACAATTGATAAATCAAAAACCCACTTTATTCTGGAACCTTTGATCAATAGTCTAATAACAACCACAATACTTAGTGAACACAGTATTCCATATGGGATTTGACACCCAACCTAGTTGGATTCTATATTTGACAACGACTGCTTACACTTTTTAATGAGAGTTGTAATTTGAGTGTATCAAATTTTTGCACCGTTGCTAGGGAATACAGTTGTCAAATAAGTTCGTGTTTGTTAATTGACCTTTGGTCAAGTTTTCTAAATTTTACTTTTGTTTATTATTTTTGTTCTATGCAGGGTAGTTATTTTGTATACCATGTACACAAAGATCGGGTGCACCATTATTACTAATACATCCAGAACCGCAGTTAATTGGCAGAATGGCAGACCTCCAAGTTGTTGAAAGACTAGCCACTCTTGCTAGAGCTCAACTTAATCAGCAAAATAATGGCCAATATATGTGTTATCCTAATACCGATGATGATGATTTGTTAGAACCTATTAACCCAAGATGTGTAAAGAATGTGGCTACACCAGTGAATCATAATATAAATAGGAATCGTCCCTTTAGGGTGTGGCAGGATTGACAACCGATACAGTTTAATTTGAACGATGAGAATGATGGAATAGATGGAGCAGGTGCAATTGGAGATATAATTCCCCCACCTCTACCATCTGGAGCTAAATTCAATATTACTAGTACGATGATTCAACTCCTTCATCTTAAAGGGTTGTTCGATGGTCTTCCCGGAGAAGATCCAAACATGCACTTGGTTAACTTTGTCACCATTTTCAAGTCTTTTGATAACCTAAGAGTTGGTTAGAATTCTATCTGCCTGTATTTGTTTCTGTTGTCTCTATCTGAGGAGGTGACACTATAGCTCAATAGGCTGAGTCCCGACCCTATCACCAACTAGAGATAGTTGAAAGAGAATTTCCTAGAAAAAATTTTCCCACCTGTACAGTTAAGGGATGAAATCAGTAACTTCCGACAGCTTCCCACTAAAGCTCTTCATGAGACCTAGGAAAGGTTTAAAATAAAGCTGATGTAATGCCCGAACTATAACATGACGAATATTTATTTAATGGAGACTATTTATCGGGCTTTGAACTCTATTACAAAACCAGTCATGGATAATGCCGTAAGAGGTTTATTTGTTAACCTTACTTTTCCAGAGGCTTTGGAGATGCTTGATCAGATCACCAAACAGAGTAGATCTTTGCATACCAGGGATTCTATGGTAGAAATCCCTACTGTGTCTGGTAGTTTGACTGTAGAGAAATGTAAGAAAGAAGAAAAATGTGACCAAGACATAGCACACTTGAAGACACTAATTGATTTGCTGACTAAGCATCTATTGCTTGGAAAAATGAAGAAGGTGAAAGCTGTTGCATCCTAGGGAAGTGCTAACTCTAATTCAGAAGAAGAGGTGAACTATCTAAATAATTAGGGGGGTTTTGAGGAAATATCAAAGGAAATCAAGGCCGAAACTATTACGACAAGGCTGGTTACAAGGATCGAGATCAAGGTAACTGGAAGAGAAAGAATGATAGGAGTGGACTATATGTACCTCCTGGAAGCAGAGATAATAGGGCAACTAGCTCAGGCAAGATGTCCATGAAGGAAATGATGGAGAAATTATTAAAATGAGTTGAGACTACAACCTCTAGGGTGACTACTATAAAGAGTGATTTGTCTTCCATGAGTCAGTTGGTAAACTCACACTCTACTTCTATCAAATAGTTAGAGCAGCAAATAAGACAACTTTCAGTAGCATTGAATCAGAGGACGAGTAGAACTTTACCAAGTGATATAATTTAGAACCCTCGAAATGATGGCTCTTGCATGGAAATAACCAAATGGAGTGGTAAGGTATTACCAGACCCTTCTATGGGCAAATCTATTATTAAAGAAATAATAAAAAAAGATGTCAATATTGAAAAAAGTAATCTTGTAGAGTTTGAGAAGCAGGATAACATTAATGTTCCTTCTAATCATCAGCTAGTTGATGGATTGGAAAAAGGGAAAGATAAGGAAAAGGAAGCAGTAGTAACTTCTCTACCAAAATCATCGCCTCCTTTTCCTCATAGATTGAAGAAAAAGGCCAATGACAGAAAGTTTGGAAAATTTATAGCCATGGCTAAGCAGTTGACGATCAATTTGCCATTGGTGGAGCATTAGAACAAATTTTTGGTATGCAAAGTTCATGAAAGACCTTGTCACGAAGAAGTGGATGGTTAGCTATGAGCTGGTGGAAAATCTCCATCATTATGGTGCTATCTCTATAAGGTCTTTGGTACAGAAGAAGGCAGACCTAGGAGCATTTACTATCCATACACTATTAGGTCTATTGATTTTGCAAAAGCTCTATATGATTTGGGAGCAAGTATAAAATTGATGCCACTTGCTGTGTATAAGAAATTGGGTTTGGGAGATCCTACTCCCATAAACATAAGGCTAGTTATGGATGACAGATCTGTGAAGTGGCCCGTGGGGATTCTATATGACGTATTAGTAAAGGTAACTAGTTTTATATTTATGGCTGATTTTGTCATTCTCAATTGTGAGGTGGATTTTGAGGTTCCCATAATCTTGGGTCAACCTTTCCTTACAACCGAGTGTGTACATATAGATTTAAGGGCAAACGATCTTCTATTCAGGCTGAAGGATAAGGTAGTTCAATTCGATGTATGCCAGTCCATGAAACAATATAAATATGCAAACGTATTCTCTATTGTAGATTTCTATTATGAGGAGGAGCAGGAAATGCCTATAGAAAAAAAATTTGCTGTGGAGACTTTAGCCGCTGTATTGATATATTTTGATCATAACGGTATATAAGATTATAAGGAGACTATGTGTGCCTTAATGGGCATGGGGTCTTATTCATATGCACCCAAGAAGTTGGATTTGGATTTGAAAAATCATCCAAATCCACCCGCTAAACCTTTTATAGAAGACCCACCTACCTTGGAGCTAAAAGAGTTGCCCGACCATTTGAGGTATATGTTCCTGGGCAGTGGGAATACACTACCTATTATTACTATGGCTGATCTAGGTGAGCAACAAGTGGAAGCCCTCACCTTTGTTCTTAAGAGATATAAAAGCGCTATTGGTTGGACGATTATGGATATTATCAGCTTCCCTCCTGGTGTATGTACATATAAGATTCAGCTAGAGAAGGATTGTGTTTCGACTATTGAGCACCAACATCCTTTAAACCCACCTATGCAAGAGGTGGTGAAGAAAGGAATAATTAAGTATCTAGATGCAGGGGTGGTATACACCATTTCAAATTGTAGGTGGGCGAGTCCCATTCAATGCATGCCTAAGAAAGAGGGTATGACAGTTGTGGATAATGAGAAGAATGAGTTGATCCCACTCAATCCTGTTACTGGGTGGAGGGTGTGTATGGATTACAAAAAACACAACTCGTGGACACTGAAGAACCACTGCCCAATGCCTTTTATGGATTAGATGCTTGATCGGCTAGCGGGAAGAGGTTGGAACTATTTCTTAGATAGGTAACCTAGTTACAACCAGATTTCTATTGATCCTGAAGATCAAGAAAAGACGACATTGACATGCCCATATGGTACATTTGCTTTTAAGCAGATGCCTTTCGGTTTGTGTAATGCATCCGCCCCTTTTCAGCGGTGCATGATGTCGATATTTTTTGATATGGTTGAATACACCTTGGAGGTATTTATGGATGAATTCTCAGTGGTCGGTGATTCTTTTGAGCTCTTCTTGCTGAATGTTAGTCAGACATTGCAGCGGTGTGAAGAGTTCAACCTTGACCTTAACTGGGAAAAATGCTACTTTATAGTGAAGGAGGGCATTATTATTGGTCACAAAATTTTTGCTAAAGGCATTGAGGTAGATAAGGAAAAGGTTGAAGTGATTGAGAAATTACCTCCTCCTATCTCATTCAAAGGGGTACATACCTTTCTCGGTCATACAGGGTTCGACTGCAGATTCATAAAGGACTTGTCAAAGATTGCAAACCCGCTTTGCAAACTTCTAAATAAGGAGGCTAAGTTCACTTTTGATGATAATTGCAGTAAGGCTTTTGAATGCCTTAAGTTGAAATTAGTGGAGGTTTCAATTATTGTTGCTCCTAATTGGACGAAGCCATTTGAGATTAAGTGTGATGCTAGTGGAGTGGCACTTGGAGCTGTTCTTGGCCAAAATAAAAGAATTGTTCCATCCGATATAATATGCAAGAAAGGCCCTAAATGGGGATCAAAAGAATTATTTTATGACTGAACAGGAAATTTTTGCAATAGTGTATGCTTTTGAGAAGTTCTAAGAATATATGTTAGGTACCAAGGTAGTAGTGAACACTGACCACTCTTCCTTGAGGTACTTAATGGCGAAGAAGAATGCTAACCCAAGGCTGATCCGGTGGGTATTGCTACTTTAGGAATTTGACTTTGAAGTGAAGGATCTAAAGGGATGTGAGAATCAAGTAGCAGATCACCTATCTAGACTCGAAGGTGAGTAGGAAGTCAAGGACGAGCTAGAGATTGATGATTCCTTTCTTGATAAGAAAATACTTGCCACGGTGCTAAAAAATGTACCTTGGTATGCTGACTTAGCAAACTATGTGGTAAGTGAATTAATGCCGGAGAATCTTTCCTTTCATCAAAGAAAAAAGTTTCTCCATGATGTGACACATTATTTTTGGGATGATCCGTATCTGTTTCAGTGGTATGTAGATGGCATTATTAGGCGGTGCATCCTAGAAGTAGATATGTTGAGTATACTAGAAGCGATTCATTCTTCCCCAGTTGGAGATCACCATGCAGGTGATCGGACTGCAAGAAAAGTGCTTCAAAGTAGCTACTATTGGTCCTCCTTATTCAAAGATGCCTATGAGTTCGTGAAGAGATGTGACCAATATCAAAGGCAAGGGTCTATCTGAAAGCACCATAAGATGCCAATGTCTAAAATACTAGAGGTAGAATTATTTGATATTTGGGGAATTGACTTCATAGGCTCATTTGGGATGAAGTACATATTAGTTACCGTTGACTACGTGTCAAAATGGGTTGAGGCAGTGGCTCTGGTGGATAATAAAGGAAAATGGGTTGTTGCATTCTTAAAGAGAAATATCTTCTCGCACTTTGGGGTACCACGTAACATCTTAAGAAATGGAGGATAACACTTTTGCAATAAGATGTTTAGAGCCACCTTGGCAAAATATGGAGTTAAGCAGCATAAGATGGCTACCCCATACCACCCATAGACCAGTGGGCAGGTGGACATCTCTAATTAGGAAATCAAGGCTATCCTTGCCAAGTATATGAATGCTAACAGGAAAAATTGGTCTAGGAAGTTAGATGATGCCTTATGGGCATATCGAATAGCTTTTAAGACACCTATTGATATGTCACCATACCATTTGGTTTATTGCAAGGCTTGTCATTTGCAGATTAAGCTGTAACATAAAGCGCTGTGGGAACTAAAGTGGCTTAATCTAAACTGGAGTGAGGCATGGGATATAAGACTAGGGTAGCTAAATGAAATGGATGATTTCCATCTCGGAGCTTATGAAAGAGCTGATCTATACAAGGAAAGAATGAAGAAGTACCATGACCGTAAAATTAAAAAGAGGGATTTTCAGAAAGGTGAATTGGTGCTCCTCTTCAAATCCAGACTTAAGCTTTTTCCAGGTAATCTCAAATCCAAATGTTCTGGCCCATTTAAAGTTAACCAAGTTTTCTCACCTGGGGTAGTGGAACTTGAAAATGAAGAAAAAAGTGTCTTCAATGTTAATGGGTAGTGGGTGAAATGGTATATTGGTCCAATGGAATTGATAAAGAGTATTTCTACCATCTATCTTGATGAATTCTGAGTAGTCAAGATAACTGAGTCATACCGCGATGATAAATCAGGTGCTAGTGGGAGGCAACCCACAGTGTGTTGTTGTGAAGTATTAGTTTAATTTATTTTGATATTTTAGTGCATTTTTTATGTGTTTATGAAGTGTTCAGGACTGAAAAAGAAGCAAAAAAAAGGAGTAATATAGTTGGAAAAAGGATTAACTACCAAGTTGATGAACCACCAAGTGCCTGACAAACCACAATTTGCTTTGTCAACCAGATGCAGAAAATCTGAGGTACTGGAACAAAATTGATAGAGAAATTGGTGGACCATCAATGCTTTGGTGGACCATCACACTGACCGTTACAATGAAATAGAGTTGCTCAGGTTCTGGTATGATATGACGGCCAAACTGGTGGACTATTGCAGATCCAACTGACCGTTGGTTCAGTCGTCACTGTAACCCTAGTATTGGGCCGGGTCGGGTTAAATTTCATGCCTATTTAAATAACCCATACTTGACCCAAAGGATTTTAAAGAGATAAAATATGGCGGTTATATACGTTGTAACTTTTTCAAATTCTTTAACTGACTAACAACCTTTGGATTCAAAGTATCCAAAGGCATTTACCCCCTCTAGGACTCTCCATCTCCCTTCTTCTTCCCTATTTAAGAAAACCCACTCTTTTTTTCACTTCATCACAAATAATCTTGAAAGCAACCACTACAGTTTTAAGTTAATTTTGGTTTCTTAAGTTGCAAACAAGTAGAGAGAAGTTACTACAGAACCAAGGTATGATCATAACCCTTTTTCTTCTCTCTTTGAATTGCAAAAACATAAAGTAAATGAGTGGTTCATTAAAATAATTTAATCTTGTTTTCTTCTTTTGTTTTGAATCACTTTGAGTTTGGAACTTTAATATACACTGTTTGGGTAAATTTTGAGTAACCCATATGTTTAAAGCGGAAAACTTTGTGCATAAATGTGAAATTGGTGTCAATGTTTGCTAAAGATCGATATTGTACACTTAGTGTATGACAAAACTCTGAAATAAAAACTTAATATGGACAAGGGGTTGCGACGGCCAACTTGGTGGTCCACTATATGTGTGACGAACAACTATATAGACCGTCAGAAGGAACCCAGAAATGGTACCCATAGGATAAAATACTATGGACCACTTGGTGGACCAGCAGTAACCTGATGGACCACCAGTGTAACCGTCGCAAGGCTCTAAAAAATTAGGTTTTCTAGATAAGACCTGACGACCCAACTGGTGGACCACCAGTTACCTGACTGACCACTAGTATGGCCGTCAAGTTAAAGTTTTCATTGTTTAGATAGGTTTTCTGTTGTAAACTAATTCCTTACTTTTTTTCAGGCATTATGGCATGCAAACTTCCACTAACCAGAGGAGGTAGATCTCAAAGGGTAGAGGCAAACCTGCACCCACTTATAACACTAGGCAATGAGAAAGGGAAACTCATACACTCTCCCAGTCTGAAGAGAAGAGTGACAGTAGCACCAATGTTATCAGCTCGAGCCTAGACAAGACAAGGGTTGCTACACCTCAACCTGAGCCTGATGAGGTTGAAACTAAGGCTACTAACATAGGAGATCAAACTAAAGTGACTAATGTGGACACTAAACTTGAGGATACCAAAGTTATCAAGCGTAAGGATTCTCAAGTTTGGAAGGCAATTAGATATAGGCCAGAGAGAGAAAGTATGAAATTCTATGATGGATTGGCACCCAAAAAAAGAGAGATCAAAAGGCCATTTGCTAAGAAACATCAAATAGTGGCAATGAAGTTACATGAATTTCCTGTATTATAGTGTCATTTCAACAAGTATTAACTAGCATGAATGAGCAGGCCACCTGGATCGTATCAATCAAATTAGGTAAGGGAATTCTTTGCTAATTATCTTGTATTAGCATACTTGTATTAGCATAGAAGGACTGTCTAAAGCGGTCGTCAATTACAGACTTGCCAAATAGAGAATCAGTACCGGTCCGAGGAGTCAACGTCAATATTTTAGCTCGAACAATCAATAGGATATTGTTTGGGCCAGAGTACGAAGCTCCACCTTCTATGCCTGATCTTGAGTATAGTTTAAGGTCTTCATCTACTCAGAGGCCTTGAGTGACAACTTTATTGACTGATGATGGTAACCCCTCTTGGGTGACCAATCTACATGAGCGCATTGCAAAATCTTTTATTAGCTTCAAGGATAAGTTCTGGTGGGATGTTGTTCATTTTAAGGCTGATGCTAACAAAAGGTGACACAAATTTGGATAAACACAGAGATTTATTGGTGGCCATTTTCATTGCAGGGATGCCTATTGATTTTGACCATATTATTGCCGATGAGATTTTCGTAAGGGCATATAAAATGACCAGTGCATTACTATTTCCATGCTTAATCACAGAGTTATGCAGGCGGGTAGGCAGGTGTGCATCTGATTTGTGGAGTTGACAATGTAGTCTAGGCTACAGATAGATAGGACATTGAGAAGTCAAAATATGACTTAAAGTTTGAGATATGTGTCACTAAGCCTCCAGCTTACCAGACTAAATCTGAACCAACTCTCGATGCTCTTGAAATTTATACAGGTATGCCATTGCACATCACTACCTATATGCCACCTGAGTATATGCCACCAAGTACATTTGCAGGGTCGGGTTTTGCACCATCAATGGGTGGAGTAGACTTTGCCGAATATAGGTTAACGTAGGAAAATTTTGCCAAATTGGTGAAGCTACAAAAGAGGTTGCATAAACAATTAGATAAATGGGCATCAGAATTCAAGCCTTTTATTGACAGAATTATAGTTGAGGTAATCCGTCCATTCCAAACTATTCATACTAGGATGGACAACATGGAATACCGCATCAACAAAAGGCTAGATGCACTATCCCTCCCTGATCTTGCCAAGCTCATGGCTGAATTTGAGTAGGAAAAGGCTGATATAGCATAGTTAAAGGGAAGGTAGCCACAACATACTATTTTTGACCCAGCCTTAGTGATGAGTGATGATGATGAAGGCATTTTGGACCTAATTGGAAGACCAATGAAAGACAAAAGAAATCAGCACATGGATGAGCGAGCTGTAAGGAAAATTGAGAGGAGTAAAAAAAGAGAAGCAATGACACTGGAGCAACAAGAACAGTATGATATGAGGAGATCTTAAAAGAAATTGAGGAAAGATAAAGAGAAGAGAAAGAAGAAAGCAGAAGATGAAGCAGTAGGAGTTTCTACTAGTGCAGCCCCAACAAGAGGGCAAAGTTCAGACCCAGTCCTGGAGACGATACCTTCGATTCTAGAGGGTGAGATTTTGAGTACCCCTACCACCATAGGGGTCAACATTTCAGCAATTGAGGACACTAGTTTCTCACTACACTTTATAGATGCCTTAGATGAATATGAGGCAATACAAGTATACCCACTTATTTTTACTTTAATTTCATACTTTTAGGACAATGCATATATTTTTCTGTGGGGGTGGTGTACTTGTACCATGGGAGGTTATGTTGCCAATATTGTTTTCCTCCCATGTGATATCTAGGAGAATCAACATGTCTAGGATTATGTTAAGTTCACATTTTTCTTTTCTATGATTAACTTTAGGCTTGCATTTTTCTTTTTCTTAAGTCTTGTTATATTGTTAATGTTTGTCCATGAAATAAAAGTGCAGTTTATGTTAGCACCTTGTTGTGAATATGAATGATGAATGATGTTGGCATTAAGCTATGACTGTTTACTTTTGTCTCCTAGGATATGTGATCAACTGTTAGTGAATCTGTAGCTGGCATTAACTTGTAAATATACATGACATGTGATGCAAATCTTAAGAATAGTAGAATGAGTTTGACTCAACTTAGTTGCCTTTGTGTGTGCGGGTATTTATATTAGTTATTACATAGTGTAGTACCTAAAACTTGCCTGGTTCACTTGATGCTATTTTGTAGTTGATGAAATAAGAAATGATGGCAGACCACCTTGTACTTTTAGTACACTTAGCCAAAGTAATAAACCCTACCAAAAAGAATTTTCCATTTTCGAACCCTTCTTTGAGCCTTTGTTAATTTTTGTTCATCACCAAGCATTCTAGTTAACTCTCTTTAAGTTGTTAACACCTATCTTTGTCCTTGGCCCAATAGTGGGTAATGTGAACCTACACTTAGGCAAAACACCTAAGTTGAGGGTTGCTATTGTAGGGCTGTGAGTTGTCTAATGGAAAGTTGATCTAGAATTTTAATTAGAGCATTTGGCCCTGGTTTATTCAAAATAGTGTGCGCCTTGACTTATTGCATCAACCTAAGTTGAGGGTGGCTGATTCTTGTGTATATATACAAAAAAAAGAGTTATTATTGTGAAGCATGAATCAATGAGAAAAGGGAAAGTGAGCTAGCAAAGCAATGGCCTTGGTAGGAAACATTCGAAGGCAAAAAGAGTTAAAGACTAGTGTTTAGTCACTTTTTCCCAAATTCCTTCCTGACCTAGCCTGATACCTCATTACAAGCCTAGAAAAGATCTTCTTGATCTTTGAAATCAGCTAAACAGGGGCATTGGATAATAAAGGTAAGCTTATGACTATGAGGGCAACCTGAGTTAAACCTAATTTAGCTGATCTCTGTAGATTCTTGTATCCATGTTTATGTAGATGAACTGAATTTGAAACAATGGCAATTATGGACTCTGACATATTAAACCATATGATTTGGATGACAAGTGAATGGTTGTGTAAAAACTAGTTTAGTAGCAAATGGCTGTCATTGTATTGTTCATATTTGCAATTTGGTGCTGAGTTGCTTGAGGACAAACAATTATCTTAAGTTGAGGGTGTTGATGTTTCGGCTTTTAATGGAATATTTTGCATCAATATCAAGAAACCAAGGTTGAATTAAAGATGTATTTTAGTGTTTCAGGGTAAGGAGCTAGTAGAAGGAGAAGACTCAGAAAAGTAGCAGAAACACACCACTGATGGTCAAAATGGTGAACCACCAGTCTTGCAATGGACTACTAGATTAACCATAAGGCCCAAACAGGATCCAAGATTTTAGAAGAACTAGTGATGGTAAAATTAGTGGACCACCAGTCTTGCGACGGACCACCAGCTTAACCGTCAAGCCTAAACGGAATCTAGGATTTCAGAAGACCTAGTGACAATCAAAATGGTGGACCACGAGTCTTTTGATGAACCACCAATATAACCTTCAATGGTAAACAGAACCTGGCATCCTGAAACACTCAGCGATGGCCCATTTGGTGGACTACTAGTCATGCGATGGGCCACTAGTTTAATCGTCAGTTCTAAACAGAACTTGATATTTTGGGATCATCATCGACGGCTTATAAGGTGGACCATCATTATTTTGACGGACCACCACTTTGGCCGTCAATTTGGAAGCGATTTTTCTGAATTCAAATTTTAAATCCTTTTTACTTGGAAACATATAAAATACCCAGTTTTAAGTTTTATTAGGGATCTTTTTGACCTTTTTTGGAGAGCTCCAATACTTGAAACATATTGTGTATAATTTTTTTCTAAGGTTCATTCTAGAATTGTAGATCTAGATTCTATTATCATTTTCTCTATTGAAGATTGAAGATCTATAATTGTGACTTTTGTAAGTAAATTCTGAATTAATTTATGAATAACATAATGATTTCTTCTCTTTCTGTGATGGAGATGTGTGGCTAAGTTCTCATAACTAGGGTTATGGGAGCCTTACTACGAATAGTTGATTCGGGTTGTGAATCTAGGAGATTCCCATGATTAATTGAAATTACATAAACCCTTATTCACTTTAATGACTTTTCTTGGTTGTAAACATGAGAAGTGAGTCCAAGAACATCACTTGGTCGACTAGAAAAGTGTTTGTTGAAAAATAAAGGGTTTACATAAATCTAAAGGCTTTAACCTTTGGATAGAGGGTAGATGCCTTAACCGGATCAACCCATGTGAGAATATAGTTGAATAAATAATATGTTCCTTAACTTTGAAAGAATTAAGGGATAACTTACTCATTTAGGTAGAGAAACTAATGGGTAAACCATAGAAGTCAATTACTCTTGCAATTAGAATTGTTCATTGGGAATTCAAAATAGTTCACAACCCTAGCTTCTTAAGCATCTTGGTAACCATAACTCTAGTTTGACTACTCGTACTGAATTACTATATGTAATACAATCTACAGTTGGATTACTTTCTATGACAAGAATTTGAATACAATTGATATATCAAAACCCCAATTTATTCTAGAACCTTTGATCAACAGTCTAATAGTAACCACAATACTTAGAGAACATAGTATTTCCTATGGGATTCGACACCCAACCTAGTTGGGTTCTATATTTGACAGCGACTGCTTACACTTTCTAATGAGAGTTGTAATTTGGGCATATCAAATTTTGGCACTGTTATCAGGGAATACAGTTGTCAATTAAGTTTGTGTTTATTAATTGACCTTTGGTCAAGTTTCCTAAATTTTACTTTTGTTTGTTGTTTTTCTTCTGGGTAGTTATTATGTATACCAAGTACATGGAGATTGGGTGCACCATTATTACCAATACATCCAAAACCATAGTTAATTGGTAGAATAGGAGACCCCCAAGATGCTGAAAGACTAGCCGCTCCTGCTATAGCTCAACTTAATTAGTAGAATGATGGCTAATAGGTGCGTCATCCTAATCCTGATGATGATAATTTGGGGGATGATGATTTATTAGATCTTATTAACCCAAGGCGTGCAGAGAATGTGGCTGCACCAGTAAATCGTAATGTAAACATGAATCGTCCCTTTAGGTAGAGGCAGGATCAATATCTGGTACAGTTTGATCTGAACGATGACGAAGGTGGAAATGGATGGAGCAGATCCAACTGGAGCTATCATTCCTCCACCTCTAGAACCTAGAGCTAAATTCAATATTACCTGTACAATAATTAAACTCCTTCATCTTAAGGGGTTGTTTGATGGTCTTCCCAAAGATGATCCAAAAATGCACTTGGTTAAATTTGTCACCGTTTGCAAGTTTTTAACCATTCTAAACCATTTAGGGTTCCATTTTCAAGTTAAACCAAGTAATTGAGAACTCGTTTTGGCATATTTAGTGGATTTGTTGGTCTACTTTCCCTATATACAGTCCACATAAGCTGCAAAGTCAGAAAAATCAAGAGCTTCAAGAACTCCATCATTAACTAACCTTATGATTTTTTCAATAGAGATATGTATCAATCTCTTACGCTAAAGACTTCATGTGTTCTCATTGATAATATATCGCTTAGTGCCAATTTGCTTATCATTTAGAGTTGTGACATTACATTCAGCCATGGGGGCTAGCTCAACTTTAAAAAACTTTTCATTTAATCTCCAAAATAATAACTTTATTGTCTTTCAAAAGTTTCATTGTAATGAAAATTGAAATCATAACCAACTATTGATAGTCTAAAAAAAGAAATTAAATTCCTACCATATGACAGAATATAAAAAGTGTTTTCTAAATCTACTAGAAAACCATCTTTTAAATGAGCCTATAAGTGTCATGAATCAATTTCTCAGGTCACAATTATACCTAATATAACCCCTAGAAGGTAAGCCAATGGATAGCTCAAAATTTCTAGTAATAGAAAACTAAGATAAATGAATGAAGATAGAAGAACAAATATAAATAAAAGAATAATACATATAAGACAGTATCAAAACCTAGTGGAATCAATACATGAGTTTCTAATAAATAAGAACACAAAATAAAGTACTAACTGAATATATAAGTACAATCCATCTTTGAATAAAATATAGAGATTAGTCCAGTCCATAAGAGGGAGAATAGTAATACACTAGATACTCAGAGATCACTTTAAATCTCAGATCCATAGCTGTTCTGCATGATGCATACAATAATGGAGAGAATCCATACTATGATCTACAGGCTATAATAATGTAGTATGAGTACCAAACACATGATACTTAGTAGGCAACTATCGATTGAGCACCAGAGATAATACAATATAGATAACATGAAAGAAGAAATGTAAACTACAGTCAAATATCCAGGAAGTTATTATAATAAAACTTGGGAGGTAATAAGGGTGAACCATCCTATTCTATCCATAATTAGGTACTAAAGAACTATACTATATATTAAATACCAATATACTAATTAAGGGTGGAATAAAGATATGTAGTAGTAACAAGGATAAGGAATGGATATACAACTTGAATAAATTAAGAAGAGTAGGATATATGGTAGTAATATAGCTAAATGCACAAATATACATACATATACAAGATTAACTCAAAGGTACAACCTAAGGTAGTCATACTAACATCTTAAGGCCTCCTAATCATAGTAGGAACTAGTGTTAACATAATTAGGGTTCCCTAATCCAAATTTCTAAACATGAGACAATTATCTAATTAAAATAACCGAAAAAGAAAGGAATTAAAATTATATCTCGAGTTTTTGTACCAATCCATAATCAACCTACCATGAACTAACTATAATAAAAACTATACACTGACCGACTAGTTGAACAAACAATAGTTGCTCAAACACAACAAACAATACTCATAACCTATACCTATGAAGCCCCACATAAGGCTGATAGATATAGTAAGTAAACAACATACCGGTGATAGGCAATACACATGCATGAAACAATGCAAGTGAATTCATAATAATATAACTTAACCAAGTTCCATATAGTAACCCAGTGTATACACCTTCTCCAGCTCAACGACCTACAAAGGTACGTCTCTTCTACGACATAATGGCTCACGGATAAAAAGTTCCCTCAAGGTTTTGAGATATCGATATACACTAACCTAATATTGATCAAGGATTTTTAATTATCATTATTAATCTACTCTGTCTAGTACCAGAACAGTGTACATATAATAAATGCACAGACTCGATGTAATGACCCTTCAGGTTATTTTTCATATTTCTACTTATTTTTTCCATTTGGACTTTTCTGTAGCTTCCCCAAGTAATTTATGACTTGATGGAACTGACAGTTCAGTTTCAAACAATTTATTTATTTCTAAGAGCTAATTCCCATTTAGAAATCTTCCTTGGTTCTAAATGGCCACCGAGTGAAAACTTCCATAAAAAATCTTAGATGAAAATTCTGAGTATGCTAACAACTTTAGAATATTGATTTTAGTCTAGGTAGACCTTTTGTTTGGGTCCCAATGCACCCAAGCTTATTTCGACCAATTGGTAGAAAAGTTGGAAAATTAGAAATATAGGTGTGGGACCCACATTTGGTCAAAACAACCTCAGATGGAAAATTTAACATTTCCTCCGTATCTAATACATAGAATTTAGTAGGGTTACATAGTTCATTTGTGTAAATTGGATTTCAAATAAATTTTGAGGACTTAGCAAAAACATGGAAAATTTCCAAGTTTAAGCTGATATCTAATAACACTCAACTTACAAGTCAATTTCAGTGCAAGGCGATCGTTGTCAATATAATTACCCAATAAGAGTCGGGGTCGAATACACGAGGAAGAATGTGAATGGCAATTGACTAGGTTTAAAATGAAAGTTACTTGCTATGTTCAAACCTATGATACAGGATGGTTTGGGGGTTTTCAATCTTATCGAGTGTGAAAGCAATTCTTGGGCCTTTAAGGGACTAATTTAAGGCTAAAATCAATTAGAGGGTAATCTATTAGGAATGGATCTTGGGATTATTCTTTCCTAGGGGCAAGTTACACATGGATTTATGAAGATTCAGTGTGAATTTCAATTGTTGATGATGTGGTAGGCTATATTGAAAGTCCTAAAGGGTAGTTTTTTCAAAAAAACTCAAAGATATCACTTATTGATTCTTTTGAGTACCTAACGAGTGTGTCAAGTAGAGCCACCCAATACCTCAATTGGGTATCCGTATTTCTAGAACTATACCCATGGTATAGTCAACCTCATAATGACCCTAATGTCTAAGATAGTGAAAATTAGTAAACTATGCCCATAATTGTCTACTATTGCCTTTATATCCCTCATTCAAGGATGATATGGGTTTCGAAAGTTCACCCAAACCCCTCTTTCAAGGATGGTTTGATCTTCCGAGAGTTTGAAATTTTCACCCATCAAACCCCTTTGGGTATTTGGGGCTTTCATCCACAAATTATCACTAATCAATCGAAGCAATAATAGAACCCATCATCAACAAACTAGAATCTACACAAATACATCACAACCCACATGCAATTTCACCCTATTCTAGCATAATCTCAAGAGGTAGATCTAACACATCATAAGGATAATGAAATCGAACATACAATGATATCTATCAAAATTATGCATAAGAAAAATAAAGAGAAGACAAACCAAACTTTAGATTCAAATGAGTCTTCAATAGACAAAGCTAAATCTACACTTTGGAGTTCCTCTAGTAACTTCTCGCCTCAAATTAGTACAAATTTAAACTCCAAGCTCCAAGAAATTACAAAAATCCTAAACTAAGGATGAGATGTAGGGTTGTAGAATAATGGATTCATTAGGGTTTAAGTATTATTTTTGTTGGGCAAGTTTGGGACAGCTTCATGTATTTATGGTTTTGCCCTAGCGCAGAAATCCCTCTAGGCTGCGTCGCACTAGCTTAACATCAACCGCGGCTCCACGATCGCTGCCTTCATCACGTGATCACTACCTTATGACTTTTTTGACTTACCGTGACTGCAGTTCCCACTCCGCAGTCATGGTACCTGAGGCCCAGTCTACATAAGTTTTCTAGCTTCTGCACTTCTCTTCCCGCTTTGAACCTTTTTCAGCTCATTTTGCCTTTTTTATCTTAGCATATTTGTACCTGCAAAACATTGGAATTAGTGTAATTAATAGAAAAGTTGTGTCATTTAGACATTCAAATAATAGCAGTGTACATGAATTTTGAGTGCAAATGAGTGGTAAGTTCACCACTCATCAACACCCCTAACTTAAAGCTTTGCTTGTTCTCAAGCAACACTACCATTTACCATGAGACAATGAAATTTTTTGCCCAAATTAGATGACCCAAATGATCATGATGACTTCAAATTGATTACTACCATAAATAGCTCTTCAAACATGGGCAAGACTATTTTCACGACACACCTTATCATAACTCATAATTTTTAAGGATGCACAAGACTTCAAAGAGCAATCATCCAACAATCACTAATACTCAAGAAATGACTCTTCTTTGACCTCAACTACATTATATTTTTTTTTGCCTCATTTTTTAGGAGATGAAAAAATCACCCACTCACGGCACGTAAAATTTTCCAAGGGAGTTCAAATGTTCCTCCCGCTAGAGACCAAATTGGAGTATCTATCATTTTTTACAAATCAAAAATTTATGGAGTAACAAAAAGAGAAGAAGTTTTGTTACAAAGTTGCTCACGTCCATGCCTTTTATTTTTGAAAAATTATGGATGGAGGGGGATATTTTATTTTAAATTAGCACCACACACAATTCACTAAATATGGCAACCACCGAAGCCTTAGTCTCACATTTTTTTTTGACTTCTTATGGGCAAACCAACCATATGGCTTCTCAGGTTTTGCCCATGGTATTAGTGCAATCCCTAGTCCACAACCAAAGGTACTTAGACTTCTCTTGCATCTATAACCTTGATGCTGTGGGTACTTAACCTTCCCTTGCATTTATGGGAAAAAACTCAATCACGACAAGTTTCCCTTAAGAATATCGTTGCTCAATCTATCATCGGGAAAGGTTCTCCCAACATCATTATTAAAAGAACTAGACAACTACAAACAAAAACAATCAATTCATAAAATTTTCATGCTTTGAGTGAACTAAGTTTGAGTATTGCAAACCAATGAATACACATAAGGGTAGGGCCACACCCCCAAAGAGTAAGACTTATAGTGACCTCACTACACAACACAAAAGCATAAGAAGGGTTATTGGACTCCCTGAAATCTCAGTGATAACCAAGGTGCAGGCTAGAGAGACTATTTCGGTCACAACATATATGTCACTATCGCAGTATCACGATCGCGATCCTCAGGCTACGATCACAGTACTTGAGGCGCTTTGCTTCCCTATTTTTCCCCTTGTTATTGTCTTCCAATCCTATCCAAAAAACCTACAAGACATCTAAATTATGTGAATTATTCAAAAAATATATTAATAAAAATATGAAAATGATGGTTTGCTTTCCATCAAGCGCCTTATTTTTCATCGCGGCATGACCCCTTTTATAATCCTAATTTGTGACTCCACTAAGAGAATTTAAACCTTTTTCCCAACTTTTGATCATTCCATGTTTGAGGATCTTTCGGCAAAAGTAAGCGCATGAAAATGTATGTTCTATTACGCCACTTTGAAGACTTGAGCCTTTTACCCAATTTGACATTGAATTTTTGGTTTGGATCCTTGGGTAAAGGTGAACACATCAATTGGCCACTCATTGAACATTGGAACTTTTGTTCTTTGGCCTTTGATGAATGGGGTTCCAATTGTTCTTTTGGAATGTCAAATTCTAAAATATAAGAGTCAAACTCTGTCTCCCCACAATACATCATTTGTCTAGGTGGATGAATTCTCATCACGTTCTCTAGGCATAAAATTGAAAAATGGGTTGAATGAGGTACAACCCTTAATTTTAGAATTTACTCCTACGTAGCACCTTCACCCCAAAATGAACTAGAGTCGTCATAAAAGATGTTCTTTGATTAATCTTTTGACACTCGTATCATTACATTTATTTTGGAATCTTTGTCATCATTAGATTTGGTTGGTTAGGAAGTCGAGGGTTCTTTGTTGCCAAGCTCATCATCATAGCTTGGTTTCTTTTCTTGATTAACCTCATCTTGGGAAGTATGCAGGTCAATGGCATTTGTAAGATTTTTTTCCTTACCCATTTCCTTTACCTTGACAATATCCCTTCAAATAACTTATTGGATTGATGTATGTCTTGCATGTTCTCCCTATGTTGGGTGTATTTATGCACTCTAGTGTTACTATTCTAGCCTTTTAGACTTGTTTTGAGGATTATTCTTATGCTATATGTGTTGATAATGATACAAATGAGTATGAATGTGTCCAAGTATGTGCTTACAATGTTTAATGGTGGTTTCACATGAGTTTTGATTCCATTTGAGCATTTAGAGTTCAACCAGAAAACTAGTGTAACTAGCTTGAGCTAGGTGTTTTTCTAGTCTATTGTGTTGAGTTATAATGCGTTTTAATGAGTTACTAAGGTTTTTATTATGTATGTATATGTAAAAAAAATTGTTTATGATGTTCAAGGCTCAATTGAATCAAGAGAAGAGTCAAAACAATGAGTTAAAGCTTAATGTTAATTTAGCCTATGCTTAGCTCGTGTTTCTAGTTTATCATTGAGGATGTTGTGTTGTTTTGAGCTATAAATTATTGTGTTTGATGTTATAGTATTATTTTTAAATGGATTATGATGTTATATGAAGGATATACACGCTTTACATCAAGTGGAAACAACTTCAAATGGCTAAAAAATGACCACGGAAGCACAAGATGCAAGTAGACGCCAATTTTCACCCCTGGAAAGTTTTAGCACGTTTGGAGTTTGTGTTTGTCCAATTGGCGCATTCTAAATTCCATTGGATTCATAAGGGGCCCAAATTATTTAAACACCACATCATGGAGCCGTCTTAATTCGTAATTGTCCCAAAATAGTGTCTCAACGCAATTGTACTGCTTAGCGCCAATGACCAAAATCAGGAGTTAAGTGCCCCAGTTGTGCCCAGTTATGCCCAGGATGCCATTTGACACTGTGTTGTGATGTTACAATGATCAAAATCGAGATATAAGTGCCGAACTAAAGGACAACGACATGGAAACCTAATCCATGTGGGGTTATGACTTATATACTATAAATATAACATCTTAGAATATGTTTTGGGACATCTTTGAACCCCTAGATCACTTGGAACAACATTGGAGGCTACCAAAACTTCTTTTTAGGTTTTTATTTATTTAATTTATATTTCTTTTATGGTTTTAATCATTTATACAATTAATTGGATGTTGATTATGGCTATGAGTGGCTAAAAAATAACTCTATTTTCAGGGTTGAAGCCAAGAACATAATTATTATTTCTATGGATTAAGTTTGTTTTCTTTGCTTATCAATATTGGTTGTTTGTTAATTCTCGTTTTATCTATTTTAAGAATTCACGGCCCTTAGAATACATCCATTGTCAACCGTGCTAGCTCGGGAGAGGGAATAGGGCGATAGAACATGAGAATAAGCATTGTATGGTTCTTGATTCTTTCTAAAAATAAGAAACTTGAATTAGTATCTAGGACAGGGATGTACTTAGATACCTTACTTAATTCATATGTAGGATGATATTTGTTGAGAACTTAAGTGAATTATTACATCCCTTCTCAACGATGTAGGTGTATGGTTCAACTTAGGTAATATATTAGAGGTTGGGAAACCATAATCACGCAATTTACCCTTCGAATCAACAACCAAGATAAGCAAGTTAATGAATGAACTCTAATAGCATAATATGATTGTTTAGAGTGCTTCAACCCTAGGTTTTCTCCTATTGATTGTTACTGGATCTTTACTTTATGCATTATTTAATTTACTTGAAATATACAAGCTTAATTTTCTATTTTGGTTACTCTCGCATCAAGTTAATCTAAATTATGAACTAAAATCAAATTGTTGAAAATCTTGTCTCTGTGGCATCGATAACTCAGTTTTTGTGAAGGCCAATATATTACTTGGTAGACCACATACACTTGTGTGTGTTCTTGGGTGTTGTTATCTCCCATGTTGTAGTTACCCGTTCCAAGATAGTTTGAAGAATAGCTTCAAAGCTTTTAGACCCAGTATGTTGCTCTTCTTTCTTCTCATCATAAAACCTATCGAACTCATAAGAAAAACTAGCATTTGGGTTAGCTTTGCACGGGGAGGGGGTATTTGAACGATCACTCCAATGTTCTAATTCATCCTCTGTTGATTTTGCCTATTCTAATATACGTCGAAGCATTGCTTCAACACCAATATTTTTTGTGCTTCGTTATTCCCTTGCTTTCTCGTAAGACCTATCAAAATCATGAGAAGAACTAGCAACCTAGTTAGTATAATAGGGGAAGGGGGAATTTGTACAATCTCTCACATGTCCATTTCGACCACCACATAGAGAACAAACATATTCCCTATAAGATCGAGATGCAGCACACATCTCTCTCCAAGGAGAATATCTATATATTTGCCAAAAGTGGGGTCCACCATAATATGGATATGAATTATCATGATATTTTTTCCAACCACCAAACCCAAATTCATTCGTTGATGCCATAGTAAGAAATCAACAAAAATAAAGAAAATCAACCTAACACAAGAAACAAAGAAAATCACAAAAAAATATTTACACGTTTGAATTAAAGCAAGTATACTAAAATTTCAAACTATCTCAATACGCCAAAATATTCCCCAGAAATGGCAACTTACAAGTCAATTTAAGTGTAAGGCGGCCGTTGTGAAGACAATTACCCAATAGGAGTCGGGGTCGAATACACGAGGAACAATGTGAGTGGCGATTGATTAGGTTTGACATGAAAGTTACTTGCTATGTTCAAACCTATGGTACAAGATAGTTTGGGGATTTTCAATCTTATCTAGTGTGAAAGCAATTCTTGGGATTCTAACGGACTAATTTAAGGCTAAAATCAATTAGAGGGTAATCAATTAGTAATGGATTTTGGGGTTATGCTTTCCTAGGGGCAAGTTATGCATGGATTCATGAAAATTCACTGCGAATTTCAATTGTTGATGATGTGGTAGGTTATGTTGAAAGTCCTTGAGGGTAGTTTTTTAAAAAATCTAAAAGATATCTCACATTGACTCTTTTGATTACCTAACGAGTGTGCCAATTAAAGCCACCCAATACCTCAATTGGGTATTCCTATTTCTAGGTTGATACCCATGGTATAGTCAACCTCATAATCATCCTTATGTCTAAGATAGTGAAAATTAGCAAATTATGCCCATAATTTTTTTATTATTGCCTTAGTTCCCACATCCCTTTTCAAGGATGATATGGGTTCAATAAGTACACCCAAATCCCTCTTTCAGGGAAGGTTTGATCTTTCAAGAGTTTGGGATTTTCACCCATCAAAACCATTTGGTTATTTGGTGCTTTCACCCACAAATCCCAACTAGTCAACCCAAGCAATAGTAGAAGCCATCATCAACAAACTAGAATCTACACAAATACATCACAACCCACATATAATTGCACCATTTTCTAGCACAATCCTAAGAGGTAGATCTAGCACATCATAAGGATAATGAAATTGAACATACCAAGATGTCTATCAATGTTATGCTTAAGAAAAATAATGAGAGGATAAACCACACTTTAGATTCAAATAAATCTTCAACAGACAAAGATAAATCTATACTTTGGAGTTCCTTTAATCACTTGTTGCCTCAAATTAGTACAAATTTAAGCTCCAAGCTCCAAGAAATTACAAAAACCCTAAACTAAGGAAGGGATGTAGGGTTGTTGAATAATGGATTCATTAGGGTTTAAGTATTCTTTTTGTTGGGAAAGTTTGGGACAACTTTATGTATTTATGGTTTCGCCCTAGCGCAGAAATCCCACTAGGTTGAGATCGCACTAGCTTAACCACAACCGCGGCTCCACGATCCCTGCCTTCATCACGTGATCGCTACCTTATGACTTTTTTGACTTACCGCGACTGCAGTTTCTACTCCGTGATCGCGGTACCTGAGGCCCAGTCTACACAAGTTTCCAGCTTCTGCACTTCTCTTCCCGCTTTGAACCTTTTTCAGCTCATTTTGCCTTTTTTATCTTAGCATAATTGTACCTGTAAAACATTGGAATTAGTGTAATTAATAGCAAAGTTGTGTCATTTAGACATTCAAATAATAGCAGTGTACATGAATTTTGAGTGCAAATGAGTGGTAAGTTCACCACTCATCAACAACCCTAACTTAAGGCTTTGCTTGTTCTCAAGCAACACTACCATTTACCATGAGACAATGAACTTTTTTGCCCAAATTAGATGACCCAAATGATCATGATGACTTCAAATTGATTACTACCATAAATAGCTCTTCAAACATGGGCAAGACTATTTTCACGACACACCTTATCATAACTCATAATGTTTAAGGATGCACAAGACTTCAAAGAGCAATCATCCAACAATCACTAATACTCAAGAAATGACTCTTCTTTGACCTCAACTACATTATATTTTTTTTTGCCTCATTTTTTAGGAGATGAAAAAATCACCCACCTCAACTTTTTTACATGACTCTCCACAAGAAAGAAAATCCCACACACCGAGCTACCACATATTCAACAAGGAACTTAAGTGTAAAGAATCTCTCCCTTACAAAGGAAATCTTTATGGAACAAGTGTCATACCATAGGCTTTCTCCTATTTTCAATCACCACTACATAGAAAGTAAGTGTTCAGAGATCTCAAAGCACTTCCTAAGCTTGCAATGTAGGTTTGGGATAGGGTAGGATATCAGTTGGAACAACATGGCTACTCCCTTCCTTGAACACCTACATCATACTATTTAATCCTCCTTTTTGACTATGGACCACTCCTCAGTGTTTTCTCTCTTTTCATATGCCTACATTTTTGCTTCCTTTGGTCACTCAATTTCTTATATTTCTTTTACTTGCTATTTTCATGCAGTTCTCTCCTTTGTTAAACCTTTTCTTTTTCTTTTCATTTTCTTTCAATGTTAAGGCACAATAGGCATTTTACTTACTACTTCAAGGCCCTAAACTTAATTTTGTCAATCGTTACCACCCCCAACATAGGATTTTAGCCTCAAGCTTTATTTTTAAGTTCAAGGAGGGCATATTTCAAAAGAAGGATAAAAGAATGGTTCACGGTTTGTAATTATATTGCCAAATAAAGGTACAAAGGCTCAAAGTGGGTGACTAGGGATTATTTCATGTACGGGTAGGCTATTTAGGCTAGAATAGGTTTCCAAATCCAAAAGATATCCTAAGATCATTTCTCCAAACAAATACAACTGACATTAGCTTTGAAAGACTAACGGGGTAAGTTCTAGATAACACAAGTATACAAGAGATGCATTCGAATAGCTCACCACTCATGGTGTGTAAAATTTTCCAAGGGAGTTCAAATGTCCCTCCCAATAGAGACAAAATTGGAGTATCTATCATTTTTGTACAAGTCAAAAGGTTATGGAGTCACAAAAAGAGAAAAAGCTTTGTTACGAAGTTACTCACATCCATGCCCTTGATTTTTGAAATATTATGGACGGAGGAGCTATTTATTTTACATTAGCACTACACACAATTTGCTAAATGTTGCAATAACCAACCTTGGTCTAACATTTTGACTTCCTATGGGCAAACCAACCATATGGCTACTCAGACTTCGCCCATGGTATGAGTGCAATCCTAAATCCACAATGTCACAGGTACTCAGACTTCCCTTGTAGTTATAACCTTGATATTATGGGTACTCAGACTTTTTCTATATTTGTGGCTCAATACTCAATCACGACGAGTTTCCCTTAAAAATATTGTCACTCAATCTATCATAGGGAAAGGCTCGCCCAACAGCATTATTAAAAACCTAGAAAACTACAAATGAAAATAATCAATTCACACAATTTTCATGCTTTGAGTGAACTAAGTTCGAGTATGAAAAACCAATGAATGTACACAAGGGTAGGGCCACACCCCCCAACAGTATGATTGATAGTGGCCTTACTACACAACACAAAAGCATAATAAGGGTTAAAGGGCTCCCTGAAACCACAGTGATAACCAAGGTACTGGATGGAGAGACTATTCTGATCGCAATATATATGCCGTGATCGCATATCATGATTGCAATCTTCAGGACGCGATCACAGTACCTGAGGCGCTTTGCTCCCCAGTTTTTCCTATTTTCTACAAGGCTGCCATACTTCTCAAACATAGTTTTTCCCTTATTTTTGGATTCCAATCCTATCCAAAGCACCTATAAAACATCAAAATTATGTGAATTATTCCAAAAATATATAAATAAAAGTATGAAAATAATGAGTTTCCTTCCATCAAGCGCCTTATTTATCATCATGGTACGACGTTTTTTACAATCCTCATTTATGCCTCCACTTAGAGGAATTGAACATTATTTCCAACTTTTGTCATTTTATCTTCGAGGATTTTTGGGCAAAAGTAGGGGAATGACGATGCATGTTCTATCATGCCACTTCGAAGACTTGAACCTTTAACTCAATTTGACATCAAACTTTCAATTTGGCTCCATAGGTAAAGGTGAACATATCAATAGGCCACTCATTGTACATTGGAAGCTCTGTTCTTTGGCCTTTGATGAATGGGGTTCCAATTGCTCCTTAGGAATGTCAAATTCCAAAATATAGGAATCAGACTCCATCTTCCTATAATCCTTCATTCATCTTGGTGGATGGATTCTCATTACATTCTCTAGGTATAATGCTGCAAAATGGGTTGAATAAGGTCCAACCCTTAATTTCAGAATTTCCTTCTCCATATCACCTTCACCCAAAAATGAACTAGAGTCATTATAAGAGATGTTCTATGATTTTTCTTTTGACTCTCTTACCATTTCCTTTATTTTGGCATCTTCATCATCATTTGATTTGGTTGGTTGGGAAGTTGAGGGTTCTTTATTGACAAGCTCATCATCATAGCTTGGTTTCTTTTATTAATTAACCTCATCTTGGGAAGTGGGTAGGGCAGTGATATTTACAAGACTTGTTTCCTTTTCCATTTCCTTTACCTTTACAATCTCCCATCCGAATGCCTTATTGGATTGATGTATGTCTTCCATGTTCTCCCCTGTTGTAGTTACCCAATCCAAGATAGTTTGAAGCATAACTTCAAAGCTATTAGACAGAGTATGTCGCTCTTCCTTCTTCTTATCATAAAATATATCAAAATTATAAGAAAAACTAGCATTTGTGTTAGTATCGCGAGGGTAGGGGCATTTGAATAATCACTCCAATGTTCTAATACATTCTCTGTTGATTTTGGCTATTCCAATATATGTTGAAGCATTACTTCAACACCAATATTTTTTGTGCCTCATTCTTCCCTTTCTTTCTCATAAGACATATGAAAATCATGAGAAGAACTAGTAACTGAGTTAGTATAATGGGGGAGGGGGAATTTGTACACTTGCTCCCATGTCCATTTTGACCGCCACATAGAGAACAAATATACTCCCTATAAGATCGAGATGGTTCAGACATCTCTCTTAGAGGAGAATATCTACATTCTAGACAAAAGTAGAGTCCACCATAATATGGACATGGATTATCAAGGTATGCTTTCCAACCACCAAACCCACATTTATTCCTTAAGGCCATAGTAAGAAATAGACAAAAATAAAGAAAATTTTCCTAACAAAAGAAACAAAGCATATCACAAACAAATATTTACAAGTTTGAATTCAAGCAAGTGAGCTAGAATTTAAAACTAACTCAATAAGCCAAAAGTTTTCCCCGACAATAGCATTATTTTTGATAACAACCAATATACATATAAATTTGAGTGCAAGGCGGTCGTTGTTAATATAATTATCCAACAGGAGTTGGGGTTGAATCAATGAGGAACAATGTGAGTGGCAATTGAATAGGTGCGAAATAAAAGTTACTTGTTATGTTCAAACCTATGGTACAAGATAGTTTGGGAGTTTTCAATCTTATCGAGTGTTAAAGCAATTCTTAGGCTTCTAAGGGACTAATTTAAGGCTAAAATCAATAATAGGGTAATCAATTCGGAATAGATCTTGGGGTTATGCTTTCCTAGGGCATGTTATGCATGGATTTGTCTAGATTCAGTGCAAGTTTCAATTGTTGATGATGTGGTAGGTTATGTTGAAATTCCTTGAGGATAGTTTTTCAATAAAACCTTAAAGATATCACTCATTGAATCTTTTTAGTACCTAAAGAGTGTGTCAATTAAAGCTACCCAATACCACATTGGGTATCCCTATTTCTAGGATGGTACCCATGGTATAGTGAACCTCTTAATCACCCTTATGTCTAAGATAGTGAAAATTAGCAAACTATGCCCATAATTGTCTACTATTGCCTTGGTTCCCACATCCCTCTTTCAAGGATGATATATGTTCCAAAAGTTCAACCAAACCCCTCTTTTAAGGATTGTTTGAGCTTTCAAGACTTTGGAATTTTCACCCATCAAACCCATTTGGCTATTTGGGTCTTTCATCCAAAAATCCCAACTAGTCAACCCAAGAAATGGTAAAACCTATCATCAACAAACTAGAATCTACACAGATACATCACAACCCACATACAACTGTACTGTATTCTAGCATAATCTAAAGAGGTAGGTCTAGCACATCTTAAAGATAATGAAATCGAACATACCAAGATGTCTATTAAATTTGTTCATAAGAAAAATAAGAGAGGACAAACCACACTTTAGATTAAAATGAATCTTTAATAGACAAAGCTATTTAATCCTCTTTTTTTTACTATGGGCCATTCCTCATTGTTTTCTCTCTTTTCATATGCCTACATTATTGCTTCCTTTGTTCACTTATTTTCTTCTATTTATTTTACTTGCAATTTTTATGAAATTCTCTCCTTTGTTAACCTATTTTTTCTTTTCATTTTATTTCATTGTTAAGTCACAATAGGCACTTCACTTACAACTTCGTGGTCCCTAACTTACTTTCATCAATCTTTACCAACCCTAACTTAGGATTTTAGCCTCAAGCTTTATTTTTAAGTTCAACGAGGGCATATTTCAAAAGAGGGATAAAAGAATGGTTCACGGTTTGTACTGAGTTAGCCAATGAAAGGTCCAAAGGCTTGAAGTGGGTGACTAGGGATTATATTCCTGTATGGGTAGGCTTTTTTGGCTATAATGAGTTTCCAATGCCGAAAGATGGCCTAAGATCATTTATCCAATCAAATATAATTGCTATTAGCTTTGACAGACTAACGAGGAAAGTTCTAGATAACACAAGTATACAATAGATGCATTCTAATAGCTCACCAATCATGGCATGAAAAATTTGCCAAGGGAGCTCAAATGTTCCTCCCACTAGAGACAAAATTGGAGTATCTATCATTTTTTTACAAGTCAAAAATTTGTGGTCATAAAAAGAGAAGAAGTTTTGTTACAAAATTGCTCACGTCCATGACCTTGATTTTTGAAAAATTATGGATGGAGGGGCCTATTTATTTTACATTAGCACCATACACAATTTGCAAAATATGGAAACAACCGAAGCTTTGGTCTCACATTTTGACTTTATATGGGCAAACCAACCATATGGCTACTCAGTCTTCTCCCATGGTATGAGTGCAATTCCAAATCCACAATGCCACAGGTACTCAGACTTCCCTTACATCTATAACCTTGATGTTATGGGTACTCAGCCTTCTGCTACATCTGTAGCTCAAAACTCAATCACGATGAGTTTCCCTTAAGAATGTCATCGCTCAATCTATTATAGGGAAAGGTTCGTAAAATATCATTATTAAAAGAGCTAGACAACTACAAACAGAAACAATCAATTCAAAAAATTTTCATGCTTTGAGAGAACTATGTTCGAGTATTGCAAACTAATGAATACACACAAGGGTAGGTCCACACACCCCAATAGTAAGACTTGTAGTGGCTTCACTACACAACTCAAAAGCATAAGAAGGGTTAAAAGGCTCCCTAAAACCGCAGTGGAAACCAAGGTTCAGTCTTGAGAGACTGTTGCTGTTGCAATATATATGTCGCGATCGCAGTATCACAATCGTGATCCTCAGGCTACGATCGCCGTACTTGAGGCACTTTGCTCCCCTGTTTTTCCCTACTTTCTACAGGACACACTTCTCAAACTTTGTTTTTCCCTTGTTGTTGGCTTCCAGACATCAAAATTCTATGAATTATTCCAAAAACATATAAATAGAAATATAAAAATGATAGGTTCCCTCCCATCAACCTCCTTGTTTATCGTCGTGGCAGAATGCTTTTTATAATTCTCATTTGTGCCTTTACTTAGAGAATTTGAACCTTTTTCCAAACTTTTGATCATTCCATCTTCGAGGATCTTTGCGCAAAAGTAGTGGCTTGACGATGCATGTTCTGTCACGCCACTTTGAAGACTTAAACCTTCTACCCAATTTGACATCAAAATTTTGGTTTGGATCCTTGGGTAAAGGTTAACACATCAATAGGCCACTCGTTGTACATCGGAAGTTCAATTCTTTGGTATTTGATGAATGGGGTTCTAATTGCTTTATTGGAATGTCAAATTCAAAAATATAGGAGTTGGACTCCCTCTCCCCACAATCCATCATTCGTTTAGGTGGATGGATTCTCATCACATCCTCTAGGAATATTGTTGAAAAATTGGTTAAATGAGGTCTAACCCTTAATTTTAGAATTTCCTCCTTCGTAGCACCTTCAACTCAAAATGAACTAGAGTCATCATAAGAGATGTTCTTTGATTCTTCTTTTTACTCTAGTAACATTTCCTTTATTTTGGCATTTTCGTCATCATTTTATTTTGTTGGTTGGGAAGTAGAGGGTTCTTTGTTGCCAAGCTCATCATCATTGCTTGGTTTCTTTTCTTGATTAATCTCATCTTGGGAAGTGGATAGGGTTATGGCATTTGCAAGATTTGTTTCCTTTCCCATTCCCTTTACCTTGAAAATCTCCATTCCAAATGCCTCATTGGATAGATATATTTCTTGAATGTTCTCCCCTATTGAATTAAAACAAGTAAGATAAAATTTCAAACTAACTCAATATGCCAAATTATTCCCCTGCAATGGTGCCATTTTTTATAACGCTCAACTTACACGTCAATTTGAATGAAAGACGATTGTTGTTAATATAATTACCCAACAAGAGTCGGAGTCGAATCCACAAGGAACAATATGAGTAGGTTTAAAATAAAAGTTACTTGTCATGTTCAATCCTATGGTACAAGATAGTTTAGGGGTTTTAAATCTTATTGAGTGTGAAAGAAATTCTTGGGCTTCTAAGGGACAAATTTAAGGCTAAAAGCAATTAGAGGGTAAGAAACTAAGAATGAGTCTTGGGGTTATGGTTTCCTAGGGGCAAGTTATGCATGGATTTGTGAAGATTCGGTGCAAATTAAAGTCCTTGAGGTTAGTTTTTCAACAAAACCTCAAAGATATCAATCATTAACTCTTTCAAGTACCTAACAAGTTTGTCAATTAAAGTGACCCAATGCCTCAATTGCGTATCGTTATTTCTAGGATAATACCCATGGTATAGTCAACCTCATAATCACCCTTATGTCTACGATAATGAAAATTAGAAAACTATACCCATAATTGTCTACTATTACCTTGGTTCCACATCCCTCTTTCAAGTATGATATGGGTTCCAAAAGTTCACCCAAACCCCTCTTTTAAGGATGGTTTGAGCTTTCAAGAGTTTGGGATTTTCACCTATCAAACCTATTTGGATATTTAGGTCTTTCATCCAAAAATCTCAACTAGTCAACCTAAGAAATAGTAGAACCCATCACCAACAAACTAGAATCTACACAAATACATCATAACCCACATGTAATTGCACCCTATTCTAGCATAATCCCAAGAGGTTGGTCTATCACATATTAAGGATAATGAAATCGAACATACCAAGATGTCTATCAAAGTTATTCATAGTAAAAATAAAGAGAGTACAAACCACACTTTAGATTCAAATGAATCTTCAATATACAAAGCTAAATCTACACTTTGGAGTTCCTCAAATCACTTCTTTCCTCAAATTAGTACAAATTTAAGCTCTAAGCTTCAAAAAATTAAAAAAACCCAAAACTAAGGATAAGATGTAGGGTTGTAGGATGATGGATTTATTAGGTTTTGATTCTTCTTTTTTTTGGACAAGTTTGGGAAAACTTTGTGTATTTTCGATTTTGCCCTTAGGCTGAAATCCTACTAGGCCGCTATCGCACTAACTTAACCATGACTGCAGCTCCACAATCGGTCCCTTCATCATGCATCACTACCTTCTAAGTTTATTGACTTACCACGATTATGGTGGCCACTCCAAAGTTGCGATACCTTAAGCCTAGTCTGCACAGGTTTTCCAGCTTCTGCACTTCTATTCCCGCTTTGATCTTTTTTAGCTTATTTTGCCTCCTTTAGTCTCAGCATCTTTGTACCTACAAAACATGAGAATTAGCATAATTAATAGAAAAGTTGTCTTATTTAGACATTCAAATCATAGTGGTGTACATGAATGTTGAGTGCAAAAGAGTAGTAAGTTCCCCACTCATTAATATTTGGTGCCAAAGAGGATACTGCGATTGTACCAAGAGGTATTGTGATTGTAATACCTACTCGTGTAGACTGTGAGCTATTACAACCCTATGGTGTTCAATAGCAACACCTGGATAACTGAAGGGGTTATAAAAGAACCCCTTAGGCCACATTTTGGCTTATTTCCACTTACTCTTGAGAGCCAAGAACCCTAAAAGGGTTATACATCTTTAAATCAAGTATTTTGGGTGACTTGGGAGATTTATTAACATACATTTTCATGAATATAGTTGTACTTAAGTTATGATTTCATCCCTTTCTTGGTGAAATTCTTAGTTCTTGCCCTAAAACCCCAACTAGCTTGAGGGCTTGATTTTACCCCCAAATTAGCTCAGTTTTCACCTATTTCTTGGGGTTTTTGATTCCTTGATCATGTATGTCCACTGGGTTGAGCTTGGAAATGTGATTTTCATAAGTGGGACTCCCTTGGGATTTTAGTGTCATTTTTAAACCCAAAGCACAATAGTGCAATATCGATATCGTTATTCTCATATTGATGAATAGATTATGATTTTGATAGTGTGATGGCATTTTTGGGATTATGAAGTGAAAATGAGCATTTGGTGAACGATTTGGGGATTTTTAATTCAGCTTTGAGGTAGGCTTTTTTCTACTTTTCTTCATAAGACGATGCGTGATATATATTGATTTTGAATATGAATGTTAAGTTTGATTATAGGTAGAATGACTTAGTACTAAATCTTGATGTTTGGTGTTTAAATAATGGTTTTAACTCATAAGTTGAAATATTTCTTGCCCTTTTTGAATTCTATTGTCTTCTTCCTAGTTTGAACTAATTGTGGAATGGATATGATATAATGATAGGTTTGGGATGTGGTTTTAGCATTGGAAGTATGGTTGGTATATTAGCCTTATTTGGGCTATTGTTGTGATCTTGAAACTGTAAGTTAGGTGGAGTTGACTTAAATGCCCATGTTTCTAGATGAAGTTCCTATCTCAGGATTGGTTATGACTTACTTGACATCAAGAAGTTGAACAAGATATCTTAGCCTAGTTTGGGGTATACAATGCCTAAATATTAACATTGAGGATTAGAAGTGGGTTCTTTCAGCCCACCTTAGGCCAAGACTTATGTTATCCCATTTGCACTTTTTGGCTGATGTTATGCATAGTTGAGACTAGTAAGCCATTAGTATAAAGTTACTTTACAACTTGGTGAGTCATGATGTATATTGATGATAGGCGAAATTACGCGCCTATATCAATATATTTTGCCCATATTTTAGCCTAGTTTCGAGAACTAATTATCTATTTCGTACACTTTTAGTCCTTTTTCCTGTAAATGAGCTAACAAATGTGATTAGGAAAGTTTCAGGTATAAATGATGCAAAATACAGCAATTTATGGCTTACTTGACGCAAAAGAAAGCTCACAAACGAGATGGAAAGGAGCTGGACGCATAAAGGACTAAATCTGCTGCATGGAAAATCTGTCCCGGGCTAAAACAGCATTTCTGAAGACTTTGGGACTTACAGACACAAAGCTGGATTTTTGCCATAATACATTAACCTAGTGCAATTAGGTTATGTGTTTCATCATTCTATTTGGATTATAATTTTGTAACCTTACCCTAGTACAATTGGGTCAAGGATTTCATTAGTATATTAGGATTTGGTTATTTATTTTATTAGTTTAGTAGGAGTAGGATAGGAGTATTATAAATACCCTATCATGTTAGAGATTTTGGAGAGGAGAGGAGACATTCTGACAATTCATTCATCTCCTTACAATTAAGACATCTTCCTACAACCCATTCTCAATTCTTCATTCTTCTACTCTTAAATTCCACAACAAGAGAATCGTTACTTGCTACGGAATCACTAAAACCACACGCCAAACACCTACTATTCACGCCATCCACCATGCAAAACGTGATATCCTTCGCATTCATGGGTAACTAAATCTCTTAGTTGGGGTTATGGAAGCCGAATGAGTTACTATCTATAGCTATGAGTTTGTGAGTTCAAGACAAGTATATTGCTTATATCATTATTCTCTTCATCTTAAATCTACATTCTTTGCGGTTCAAACACAAGAACACGCCATTCTAACATCTAACCTGTTCGAGAGAAAGGTTATTTGTCTAGAAAAGAAGACGCATAGACCAACGCCAGTCTAACATCTGACTTGTTCGAGAGAAAAGTTATTTGTCTGGAAAAGAGATAATGTCAAGGTAGTAGGACACCCTTTCCTATTAAAAAGCTAGTGCCGTACCTGGACTAACTTCTTGGAGAATTCGTACCGTTAGTCACGCTTTAAGCTCGAGAGAGTTAAAGTGAAATAGTCCTTGTTTAGGTCGAGAGACGCTTGGATTTACCATCGACTACAATTCTCTATAAGCAATTACATGTCAAGACTCTACACACTCATAGCCAATAGAGACGTATACCTCAGAAGGTGGACATAACCCCAACGCCTCAATTCTCATTGTTTACAACACACGTGACAATCTCTCTTTATTTTGCTATTTTCAGTTCTTACATTCTTGTTTTGGTTACATACTACAATCCCCCCTTTCCTACGAGACTTGCACTAAAAGTCTAGTAATTTCTCTTGCTTGTTGGCCAAGCTATTCTCTGTGGGATCGATACCCAACCCAGGTTGGGTTCTATATTTGCTAACGACCGCTTTACACTCCCACGAGAGCTGTAGATTGAGCGTTATCATATATTCCTCGAATAATGTTTAGTGGATTTTGGCCATGACATTAGTTCTTTAGAGATGTTATTTCCTCGTAGAAGTGATGTTGGGACTTTAGAGATGTTATTTCCTCATAGAAGTAATGTTGGGCCCTTAGATATGTTATTTCCTCTTAGCTATGATATTGGATCTATAGAGATGATATTCCTCTAAGAAGTGATATTGGGCCTATAGAGATGATATTCCTCTTAGAAGTGATATTGGGTCTACAGAGATGATGTTTTCCTTACAGATGTGATATTTGGCATATAGAGATAATATCTCCTCATATTTATGATATACATGACCTATAGATATGAGATAACTTATCGATGTGATATTCCGCATGGTTATGAATTAGGCCTTATTGATATTATGCCTCCTAGATGCAAGATACCTATAGAGATGTTATGCCTTGTGAACATGCTATGGCTTATAGATATGAGATTACTTATAGAGATAATTATTGATATGGGTTTAACATATGTATGTGGGTCGAAGACAGTGATTATGATGTTTGAATTATTCCAAACACATTATTGGGCCCAAGGACGTGTTATGTTATGAATTTACTATCCGAGAAAGTGTTTATCATTGTAAAGGATGTGATTGTAGTTTATTGATATATTAATTCTTATATTCCATTGTATGAATACTTGTGATTATATGCATAGATTCGGTATATTCATGATCATTCCATCGATGATTTTTGGGATTCTGATTAGATTATAAGTCACTAATTAAGGGTTAAAGTCCACTTTCTACCTTTAAATAGATGTCTTCATACTAATAAATAGATGTTTTATTGAATAACTTATATGTAAAAAAGAGTAATAATGATGTTTTAAAGACTTGACCGAGATGGATTCTTATCTATGATTTGATACTACTAATTACACAGTCAGTGAGAGATTTGACCCCTTTCTACACTTTTATAATAATTTAGTCCCAAAGTTCACTCTGAACAACAAAATTATGGATTTATACCCTTTTAGACATAACTTAAGTTCACGGACCTACTATATATATAAATACACATCTCTCCAATATGGGATGGAGAAAAATATTGTATTGATGATATAAATTCTGGGTAAACCTGCTGATATTTATAATATTCATGTTATATATATATGATTATTGATAATGTGACATTGATGATGAATGATAAATTTTGGAAATATACTCTACCTTGATTCTATTTTGATGTTTATTTACTTTAGCCCTTTTGGGTCTAGCTCTTTACTTTAGCCCTCGTGGAGCTTGTTCTTTACTTTAGACCTCGTGGCGCTTGCTCTTTCTTATTAACATTAATTAGGATATTATGATGATGTGTTAATAATCATCATGGCCAGAGGATATTATGATGATGTGATGATACCCAACAAGGCCAGAGGATATTATGATAACGTGATGATACTTGATAAGGTCGGAGGATATTATGATAATGCATTAATAACCGACAAGTTCAGAGGATGGTTTCAATGATGCATTGATACTCAGTAAAGATGGAGGATGATTATATTGATGCTCCTATGTGTATATCTATTGGTTTGAGTCCATCTATCCCTATGTATGAAAATTATATATATATATATATATATATATATATATATATATATATATATACATACACACATTCACACACCCGACAAGGCCAGAGGATGCTTATGATGATGATTTTTATGATGACAATGGTTATGATGATGATGTTTATAAAGGTGATGGTTACAATGATATCATTTTATTAATTATACTCACCGGTTATCGTATTATGGATTTTGATGAATTTATCCTTGCATGCGCATTGTCTATCAGCAATATGCGCCTATATCTATCAGCTCATATGAGGGGCTACCTAGGTATATATGATGACTAGGCTTTGTGGTGTGTTGTTTGCTAATTAAACCTTCTGATCCTGGGGCGGTCGGAGCATGTGATAGGCTTGGATAGGTATTTGGTTGTCCGGACTAGTCGGTTACTCGCGTTGTTATTGACATTGTTATTATTATTGTTATGGCTAGTTTATGACAGATTGGTCATTGATTCAGTAACGAGCCTTGAGGTATGATTTTGAACTCTTTTATCTTATTCTTATATTATTATGCATGGCCATCTGATAACTTGATATGTTGATTAGGACCCTCAGTATTCTAACCTTAGCTCCTACTATGATTATGAAGTGTTAAACAACTAGTCAGATGATTTAGGCTATACTTGTAGTAAACCTTGGTTATATCATTATCTCTCTCTCTCTCTCTCTATCTATATATATATGCATACCTAGATGTATGCAGCTATGGTATTATAGTATAACCCTTATTTCCTTTATTTTCTTAGATTATATACATATTCCTTACCCTTGTATATTTATATATATATCTTTCTTCCACTATTACTTTGTTTTATTGGCCAGGGATATACAGTATAGTGTTGATATTCCTAAGTATGGATGGAATGAGATAGTGCATCCTCATTACTCCCTTCACCTTAATATGTTAGTCTCTTAGACATAAATAAGATAGTTTATCCTTATTATCTCATTGGTTGTCTTGTATAGTAGCTGGACATTTGAGTGTGGTTTTCATTTTATTTATATGTTATATATATATATCTGCATTATTTTTGGAGCTCATTCGGCAGTTGCCTATTGAGTACCATGTGTTGGTACTCATACTACACTTTTGTAGCCTGAAGATCATAGTATGAGTTATCATTGTTGATGTATGCATCGTACGGAGAAACCATGGTTTGGTGACTTAGAGAGAGCTTCTGATGTTTGGAGTATTACTTGCCTTTCTCTTATGTATTAGACTAGTCTCTATGTTTTATTGGGAGATAAGTCGTATTAGTGTAATTCCCTTGGTATTTTACTTTGTACTCTTATTATATTAACAACTCTTATACTGATACCACTAGGTTTTGGGACTATATTATGTATTGATCTTTTATTACATCTATTCCACATTCTTTCCTATATATATTTGGGTAGTCCATTACTAGACATTTCAAAAAATGGGTTTGGCATGCCTACTAGTGGGTTATAGTAGGCGCCATCATGACCTGAAAAATTAGGTTGTGTGATTCAAACTGTGGCTAAAAGAGTGTAAGACTGTAAATTTGTTGCCCAGGGTAAACTCTGGGACTAAATCAACATAAAAGTGAAGAAAGTGTCGAAATCTCTCTCGATCAAAGTAAATAATAGGGGTAAAATCATGGACCAAAATCTATCTCGATCAAATCTCTAAAATATCATTTTTAGTTTCAAAAGCTTATAAATCATTGACTAAGGTGATGTAATTCCCGCTACCAAAATATCCATTTAATAAGTGAAAAGTGGGAATAAATTTATTTTTAGGAAAATAATAGTAAAACCATGTTTTAGTGGAAATCGTACCATTAAGTGAGCATAAATGTACCAAATCTGTGCACGCCATCATCAGTATCCAAACAATAAATTATACATCTAAATGTCCATAAACTATGGCTACATCCTTTACAAGGATATACAAGGATAAATCACTTACTCGGAGTACTACTAATATCATATCATGTCATGACCCAAAAATACAAGGGTCATGATGGCACTTGTTGCGGCGAACCTGGACAAGTAAGACTATCACCCAAATTGATACACAAAGCAAAAAAAATTAGAAATAATACCCCTAAGGTAAGGCTTCTAGAATAAAGACAAACCACATAGATTTGATATAAGCGGAAAGAATAAAATCAACATATGCAACAATAACTCCCAAAACCTGGTGTCAACAGTATAAGAACATATCTAGTATAACTTGAATTCTAATAAAATACATAAGATATCCAAATATAAAAGAAAGCTTTATCTCTAAAGTGAAAGTGAATACATAGTTTATAAGAAAGGTAGTAGAATACATCCGGACTCCGAAAGATCAACCACTACCTTGAAAACACCAAATCTCACCCGATCAACCAAGATGGAGCACACTCAAACTAAGAACTACACTGAAAGGGAGTAGTAGGCATCTATATGGTCCACTTGTACTCAGTAGGTATCATAGGCCAACCAAGCAAAGTAGAAAACAAAGCTTACAAAATATATACTAAGGGCACGTCATCTGCAATCAGAAATATCCCACAATGGTAGCCCACAATGTTTGCCCTAACAGTTCTGTATTATCAACATATAATACAACAACACACCAGATAGGGATACAAACATACACAATATGACATACAAGTAGAATAACAGAGAAACATGTATAATAATGATCATCAAGTATAATTAAAGAGAGATAGAACAATTAGACATTAGCAAGTCAAGGTATAGAACAAATAGATACATTACAAGTCAATATGGCAAAAGAAGTAATATATAAACACAACAAAGTAGGAGTAATTTATATGATGATGATCATGATGATGTATAAGGTTGGCACATAGCCTTGAGGTTGGAACATTGCCTTGAGATTGGAACACAACCTTACGTTTGGCACACAACCTTAAGTTTGGCACACAACCTTAGGTTTGGCACCCAACATTAAATTTGGCATAAAACCTTAAGTTTAGCACACAGCCTTGAGGCTGACACACAATCATCGAGTATTCTCTGGTATAATCCTTTGAAGAAGGTCCATAATATCCAATATTCATTAGTTTTTTGTAGTATTTCCCATAATCCTAATATTTCTAGTGTTTCCATAGAACATACATAGAATAATACACAAACCAAGAACACATACATGATAACAAGCTATAATAACTTAGATTTTGGTCCCTGAAAATTTTGGAGTTTTTTAAATAACGCCGAACCTACAACTCACCTTATGAGTCATAAGGTGTCCTTACGATCCTTAGGGGCCAATCATCATTTGACCCATGAGTAGTTTTTATGTTACTATCTTGATTATGACTAGAGGTCATGAGTTTTAAAGACTCGTTATGAGTTGTAGTGTCCAAATCATAAGGTGATCATTATGTACCCTAAATTCTTTTGTTCTAATTACGATTAGGACCCTATAAGCCATAGGGTCTCTTGATGAGTCATGTACTGTAAGTTGTAGAGTTACCAGAGAGGGGTCTGTCATCTACTATCTAGAATACTACTCATAAACACTCTCTTTACACTTTCTAATGCCCAATTCAAAGAACAAGGTAGTGTTTCTCAAAGTTGGTCATCTAAGGGCTCAAGGGTTGATTTATATCAATAATTTTTTGTACTTTATGGCATGTTACTGTTCCCCAAGATTTATTTTATCAAAAGCATATGGTTATAATTTTACTAATATGGGTTGAGGGTTATTGAACATTGTTCAATTAATTATTTTTCCCATGTCTTTTATGAATCATATATGGTTTGAATTGATGGTTTTGAAAATGTGGAGTGCATGGGCATGGTGAATAAACTAGGGGGGCATGGTTTCCACCAATTTTGTGAATGTGGATAACTAAATTGGTATAACCCCAATCGAATCTTGTGAAATTGTCTTTGAAAATGAGTATATTTGCATTGAACTATTTTTGGGAACCATTACTAATATAAAGAGGTTATTGAAACATAACAGTTTGATTTAATAATCCAAGAGTGTCATGGTCTTTCCCTATCATTGATTTAAATAAAGAGGGTTATTTTCCCCAAGTGAATGGAATTATATAGATATGATGATGTTACCTTGCAAATATAGTTAGTATGACGATACCAATAGTGTACGCCTTAAGGAATATTGTGGTTTAATTAATGGAAATATGTGAAAAATATTGTAACTGTGCTTAAAGAGTGTTGTGTAGCTAGTCCATGAAAGTGGATGTCCCAAGGGACTAATACTGAAAACTGTATTTGCTGGTGCGAGGGTCTAAAGGGCCTCAGGTTTGACAACCCTTGCTTATGATCGAGTGGTTTGAGTTCCCCTTGTTAACTGATGGAGTGTTCATGTCACCCTTGATAAATGATTCAGTGGTAGAGCCCCCCATGGTATATATGTACATATGATTATTTCTGTGGTTCGTGCGTCTATATACACTGGGGCCCTTTCAGTGGGGAGATTTATGCCCATATAGTTTATGGGTGCTTATTTATGATGGTTGAGCTACACAGTCCAAGATAATAATTTTAAGTTCATGCTAAACCTTGTTCATTACCTCGATATGTTATATTTATGTATATGCATATAATTATTATATGCTAGTGCTTAACCCGCTAACCGTCTTCAGATTTTGTCCCCATGCGATGTAGGAATCAAAGACACTTATTTTTTTCCTACACAGTGATTGAATTTCTGGGTTATCAGTAGTCAGCATGAAGTGGTGAGCCTCCTTTTTTTGAAAATCATTACTTCTTGGTTTATCTTTTATCATTGACTTTTCTTTTGCCTTATTTTGGCTATTGTCAGGGGCATATCTCAACATTAGTTTGATTCGATTTTATTATGGAGGCTTTGTGGATTACTGTGGATTGGGTATTGGTTATGAATATATTTTAGATTTCTTGAGCTTGTCTTTATCTATCTTGTTATATATTCAGAACTCAGCCACATTTAGTGTATTGTGTTCAGTTTGAATAGGCAGAGGAGGTGGTCTCCAGTCCAGGATGGACTTACGATACCCGTCATAGCCAGACCCTAGTTTGGTTCGTGACAAAGTTGGTATCTGATACAAGAATAAAGAGCAAAAAAGAGTACAAGGCATTATCAAAGGTTCAAGCTTCATATTAAAGACCCTTTTGAAGCCTTTTTAATCCTTCTTCATGCAAATAGGAGCTTATGAGAGCATGATGCCTTCAACAAAGGGAGTGTATTTGCTAAAACGTGAAGAAGATCTTTTAATACACTCCAAGGAAGCCTTGAATACACTCTAAAGGCACCTCAACTTAGGGATATTATAGTATTTTGAGACTCCCTTTCTACACACCAAAGAAGCACCCTTCATTAAGGGTATTTTAGACATTGATTTGTAATAGTATAAATAGACCTTAACTTCCATTTTTCATTAAAATTGGATGAATTGAAATTGAGTAGTACTCTTAGTGTAGTTTCTTTCCTTAGTGTAGGGCTTTAAGAAGCCATCTTAGTGTAGGTCTTGGAATAGACATCAAAAACTTGAGAGTGTAATACAATTAATGGATTTTATTTGTGTTGACCCTTTGGCAAGAAAGGTGTGATTGAAGAAGTGTGATTCCTTTGGTCCACCTAAGAGGAAGGTTTGAGCTTCTATTGGTGAGGTGTGATTGATGGTTTGATACACCATCTTTTGTTAATACTTGGTAGGAGTAAAGGTCTTTCTACTATCTTTACATTTTATTTATTCTTCTTCATCCCCCTTTCTTCTAGTTTTTATTTTTTGTTCCTTGTGTGCCCATTTTTGATTTTAGCCTTCCTTTTGGCTACATTTGGTATCAGATCCATGTATTAGAGTTTTTCCCACAACTCTAAGTCTTGGATCTAAGAAAATCTCAACAGAAAGAGTGTAGGAAATCGAAAATCTAACAATAAAAATTATAAACCCATTTTGTCTTTTGGTAGATTTTTAAATCTTAGATCTACATGTTTTTATTGTGTTTTGTTGGTTTCTTGTGTTAGATTCTTGTTCTATATCATCTAGGGAGTCTAGATCCACACTTGGAACAAGATTTGGTTGATTTTGAGCTAAGAACCTCCATGGATATGGTGTTTTTGAACCTTTTAAGCGAGATCCGAAATAGGGCTTGTGATTTGGACGAGTTTTGTGGCTGATTTTTTTAATATTTGAGTTCACCTTGTCCTAAGGAACCTAGATCTACCAAAAAAAAAATCCAGATTTGGAGTTCATTTTGTTAGGGGTCAAGCTTTGGTCAACTCTTAAATATTCATCTTGTTCTTCCATATTCATCAAGTCTTGCTAAGGAAGAATATTCAAAGAGTGTCTTTGATCAAAAAAAGGAGAATAAAGAGAGTGTACTTGTTGCTTGTTAAAGAATATTCCTTGTCATATTCATTGTCATCCAAAAGAAAGAAGAGACAAAGGGAATAATCAAGTACAATTGAAAGTACAAGGGGGGACCGATCCATTTTGAATTCATTTGAAGCACCCAAAAGGGCTCCAAACCTTCAATTTTCCCTCCCAAACAAAAATTCTTCTTCTCCAAGGGTGTTCTAGGTCGAGACTTGAAAATTTTGGGTGAAAATTTTTGAAAACTCAACGTCCAATCATTGAATGCCATATCATCATAGCTCAATGGCCAATTTAAGTTCTTAGGTAGATTTCCTAGTTTCTATTTGTTTATTCTAGTTTCTTATAAGTTGATTCTATCCCTAATTAGTAAGCTAGTAAGTACCTACTAGTTTGGTAATTAGATTAGAGTTTGTTCATTTTGTGTCTCCTATTTTTGTGTGCTTTTCTCTTTTTAAAGTCGCAGTATTTTGTTGGTTCAAGTTCTTGCATCACTTTATTTGAGTCGTTTCAAACAAAGATCGATTTCGGACCAAATATTTTCACCACTCAAGTAACTTGCCAAGTATTGCTAATTATTCAACACTTGTGAAGCCCAGTGTGAGGTGAGGTTGAGTGAGAGTGTGGTGAGGCTTTTGAACTAACTTTTTTGCTCATTTTGTAGGGTGTGTTGCTTGCTGTTTTTCTTTTGTTCTTTTAGGTACATATTCCATGGAATCTGAAGGTACTACTTCCCAACCTTTGGGAAATGATGCTATCAGAGCCTTGATGGCTCAATTTAAGGCCTTTTCCCGAGAAATGAAGAGTGATAATGATGCCTTAAGTAGGGAAATAAAGAATGATAATAATGCCTTGAGAAGTAATGTGATGCTATGAGGGGTGAAATGGTATCCTCGACGGGTGGTGTGATTAGAGTTAAAGCAAGGGTTGATAGATTATATCCCCCAAATCCTCCTCAAAATTCAAACCACCAAGTCCCAAATCCACTTTACCAAGGACACCACACTCCACAAAATCCCATGCCACAAATCCAAATACATCATCAATGTAATCTAATGCCTCCTCCCCAAGATCCACTAAACAAAAATCACCCTATACAACTAAGAGAAGAGATGGTGATAGAATTCGAGGGTGATGAGGTTGTTTTTTAAGATGGAGAGAAGCTTGATATTGAGATACAAGAAGAGTGTGCAGAAAAGAAGGAAAGGGAAAACGAAACCGTAGGTAGTGAAGTAGAAAAGGGAAAGAAATGCTTGATTGTGGATCTTGTCCACAAAGAACCCTTGTTACTTAATAAACAAAAATATTGCATTTTTCCTAGTATTTTCTTTTCTCATGTGCAGGTTCAAAACCTTAGAAGCTCAAGGAGAGGCCTAAGGAAGTTCACTTGAAGCCCTTAGATGAAAGTCCCCATTTTGGGATAGGTGATGAAGAAGTGAGTCCAAAGGGAAACCTTGACATATTCCCTTGTAATTTTGAGCATGAGGTGTGCCATGATGCAAGACAAAGTGAAGAGCACACTTCCCATGATATACATGGTAATAAAGCTATCTTCTACACCTCTAGAAACTTGAATTGTTGTGATATGGCTATTAGTGGCCAAAGTGGTGTAGTTTTGGATTTTCTTAGTGAAGAAGTGTATAAATCTTCCTTTTTTCATACTCTTGGTGTTGTTAGGTTGTATAAGGACTAAACTCTTGTTGTGAGTATGCAGGCACTAGTTGATCCTTTAGATGACAAAATCAATTCTTTTCATAAGAATGATTTGTGTCTATCTAGTGCTAGCACTTATAACTTGAATAAGGTTCCATTACCAAGTGAAAAGAGTATTCACACACTAGTTGACCCTTGCAAAAACCAAGGTGAGTCTACATTGGTATGTGAGTTGCCACCAACTAGTATGGATGTGAGGATGTAATGCATCTTGTTGAGAGAAGTCTTCTAGGCCGTAGATCCTCATTCTTGAATGTTAATCTTCCCATAAAATCAAATGCTTTGGATGATTGTGAGAATGATACCTTAGTAAAAGGAATGATTGACCCCGGCTTATATCCTTGGCTACTTCATCCATTTGATCCCGATGCACTAGTGGGGTGGGGAAGGGATTGTCTTGGTGTGTCTTCATTTTTCCTTGATAATTACCTTAGCCTTATCCTTTGTACTGATCATACTAAGTGTTTCATGGTTAAAACAAAGGATTTCTGGTTGTATTTAAAAGTGTACTCCCTCGGCATGATATCTTCACACTTGATTCCTTCCTATACTACCTCTTTGCCTATGATGATAACCTTGTTAATTTTGAATTGATATTATGTAGAGGTAGTAACTTTATTGGCTGGTTTCGTTGTTTGAGTGATGATGATATGTGGGTGAGGTGTACCTTAGGATCAATAGTGACACCATATTTGATGAGGTCCTTTGTAGAGGTAATGAAACAAATGTATCTTATGGTTCCTAAGCCAAAGGTAGCCTTACCTTTTGGGCATAGTAAAGCCATTAAGACCATTGTATTTTCCTTATCTCTTGATATTTTCCAAAACCACCTCTATTGTGCCATTTATGCTAAGCTCTTCATGTCACACACAAAGGACCCATTGATATATTTCAAATGTGAACAACCTTGGCTTGTTGATATAGATGATGGTCTCAAGTTGCACTCCTCTTTCCTTGATGTATATCTTAACCAAGTCCTTTATAATGCTTGTAGTAAGTGTTTCATGGTCATAAGAAAGGATTATTAGGTATATTCCAAGAGTATACCCCCTTGGCATGGTTATATAATTTGTGGTACTAATGTTAACCCTCCTACCATGAGGAATGTGTGCTTGTTTTCTTATCTCTTTGGTATTGCTAGATGTGAATTTAAGGACAAATTCCTTTCAAGATGGAGAGAATTATACAAGCATAAAGAGCAAAAAAGAGTACAAGGCATTATCAAAGGTTCAAGCTTGGGATTAAAGACCCTTTTAGAGCCTTTTCAATCCTTGTTCATGCAAATGAGAGCTTATGAGAGCATAATGCCTTCAACCAAGGGAATGTATTCGCTAAAACATAAAGAAGAGATTTTAATACACTCCAAGGCAGCCTTGCATACACACTAAAGGCGCCTCAATTTAGGGATATTATGGTATTTTGAGACTCCCTTTCTACACTCCAAAGAAGCACCATTCATTAAGGGTATTTTAGACATTGTCTTGTAATAGTATAAATAGACCTTAGCTTCCATTTTTCATTAGACTTAGATGAGTTGAAATTGATTATTACTCTTAGTGTAGTTTTTTTCCTTAGTGTAGGTCTTGGAGAAGCCATCTTAGTGTAGATCTTGGAAAAGACATCAAAAACTTGAGAGTTTAATACAATTGATGGATTTCATTTGTGTTGAACATTTGGCAAGAATGGTGAGATTAAGGATGTGTGAGTCCTTTGAACCACCTAAGAGGAAGGTTTGCGCTTCTATTGGTGAGGTGTGATTGATGGTTTGATACAACGTCTTTTGTTAATACTTGGTAGGAGTAAAGGTCTTTCTACTATCTTTACATATAGTTGCTATTTTTTGTTCCTTGTGTGTCCATTTTCAGTTTTAGACTTCCTTTAGGCTATCAGTATCAGAGCCTACGTTTATGGTCAATTGGATATCCATAAAGTCGTGTCAAGTAGTATTTCTTTTCTAGGCATGTAGCGCGCCACACTTATAAGGGAGAGGCTACAAGACATTTAGGAATATTTTCGTATCCTTGTTGTTCTATTTCGAGCTATAAAGTCTAAGACCTTGAATCTTTTAAAATTTCCATTTATTAACATTTTAGATCATACCTCCTAGAAGATATGATGCTCGCGGAAATTCTTTAGTCCTGTTTGAGAAATATAAGGATAGAGATTGTCCTACTTATGGGGTACAAACCCAATCCAGGGATCCAAATCCTAATTTCCCTCAAAGAGTTTCACCAATTCCCTCTAGCCCTCCTAAAAAATCTTAGGATGATGTGTTTGATGCTGAGTTTTTCTAGTCGATCCATTTGCTTTCCTAGTCGGTGGCCTCTCAGACTGAGGGTGCTACTTTTGTTGCTTTATTTTCTAAGGTCACTAGAGTTTGTTAGTTTATGAGGTTGGGCCCTCTAACTTTTACTAGTTCGAAGATTAAGGAGTATTTTGAAATTTCATTGATGAGATGGAAAAGATCTTAAGATTTATGCAGGCTCTTGACTCTGAGGGTGTTATGTTTGCTGCATATCTATTGAAAGATATGGCTTATCAGTGGTATGAGGAGTGTTGCATATAATAGGAGATGATATCGAGCTAACTATGTGAGATGACTTTTCTAGTATTTTTCTAGATTATTTCTTTCTACTGGAGTTGAAGGAGATGAAGGTTGAGGAATTCATGAATCTAAAACAAGGTAGAATGATTGTGAAGGAGTATGCCTTGAAATTTCATCATTTATCTCATTATGCTCCACAGTTGGTTTCATCTATGACGGCGAGGATGAGAAAGTTCACTTTGAGATTGTCTCGTGATTTAGTTTTGGACTGCAAGGTTGACTTATTGAATAAGGATATGGATATATCTAGGCTTGTAGTGTATATACAATGGGTTAAGGAGGAAAAAAAGAAAAAAGTTGAGATAGGGGAAAGGTAGAGTAAGAAATTCAGGTATTCTGAATAGGGAAGAGGTCTTCAAAATAGTTGTAGGGATGAAAGGTAGTTGAGAAATTCTGATTCTTATTCTACAGCTAGTGCTACATATCCTAGGTAGTTGAGAAGTTCTGATTCTTATTCTACGGCTAGTGCTACATATCCTAACCCTTTTGGTTATCATTGCTTCCAAAAAAACAAAGAATTTAGTGCACTAGGTGCTAGTCACAGGCCAATAGAGCTTAATCGGCCCCATCTTATCACCCTTGTCATTTTTATGGCCAAATCCATCATATAGTATGTGATGCGGGAAGGGATAAGTACTTTAAGTATGGTTAACTTGGTCACATAAAATGGGATTGTCCTTTAAGGGTTGCTTCTAGAGCTAATAAGGTCCATGTTGCTACTTTTTCAGCTCCTGCACCAAAGGGTGCTGCTTTTAGCACCATCTCTAGCTGGAATCATCTGTATGCTCTTGCCACCCATTAGGAATCTAAGGCTTCTCATGATGTTGTCACTGGTATATTATAACTCTTCTCTCGTGACTTGTACTCCTTACTTGATTTAGGGTCTACTATTTCTTATGTGATCCTTTATATGGCTATTCATTTTAGTTTTGGTCCTGAGTGTATTTCAAACCCTTTTTCTATAGATACCTCGATGGGTGATTATGTGGTTCCTAAAAGAGCTTGTATGGGTTGTGTGGTATCTATCCGTGGTAGCGAGACCTTCCTAAAGTGTTTCCTAATGATTTTCTTGGCATTCCACCTAATAAGGATATTGCTTTTTGAATTCACCTTCTACTAGATACCCATCCTATCTCTATCCCTCCTTATAGAATGGCTCCAATAAGTCGAAAGAACTCATGGAGAAGTTAAAAGATATTCTTGAAAATGGTTTTATTCAAACTAGTGTTTCCCCATCGGCTATTCCTCTTCTTTTTGTTCATAAGAAGAATGGTTCACTTAGAATGTGCATAGACTACTGCAGTTAAATAAGGTGATAGTAAAGAATAAGTACCCTTACTCTAGGAATAATGATCTCTTTGACAAAGTTCAGGGTGCAAAGTACTTTTCTAAGATTGATCTTCAATCTAGATATCATCAGTTGAAGATTAGGGAGGTGGATATCCCTAAGGCTTTCTTCCATACCGATATGGCAATTATGAGTTTTTGGTTATGTCCTTCGATTTGACTAATTCCCCAATGACATTTATGGATCTTATAAATTGGGTATTAATTTAGTTTCTTAACTTGTTCATCATTGTGTTCATTGATGATATTCTGGTATATTCAAAGAGTGAGAAGAATCATGCCAATCACCTCCGTATAGTGTTGTAGACCCTTGTAATTCAGCGTTTATATGCTAATTTTCCAAGTGTCACTTCTAGTTGAAGGTTGTTACTTTTCTTGGTTATGTTGTTTCTATTTAGGAGATTATGGTGGATCTATAGAAAGTTGTGGCGGTTAAGAAATAGCCTAAACCTAAAACTCTAACCGATATTTGGAGTTTTTTTGGGTTTAGTCGATTATTATAGGAGGTTTGTAAAGAGTTTCTCTTCGATCGCAGCCCTATTGACTAAGTTGACTTAGAAGAAGGTGAAGTTCCTATAGTCTGAAACATGTGAGGGTAGTTTTGAGTAGTTGAAGGATAAGTTGACTTCGGCTTGGGTTTTGACGCTACCCGTAGGTACTGATGGTTTCATTGTATGTTGTAATGCATCCCCTGTAGGACTTAGTTATGTTTTGATATGGTAGGGTGGTGGCGTATGATTCTAAGTAGCTTAAGGTACATGAGAAAAACTATCCAACTCATGATTTGGAGTTGTTGGTTATGTTTTTTTATTTGAATATTTGGCGCCATTACTTGTATGGAGTTCATATTGATATATATACATATATATATATATATATATATATATATATATATTTTGATTACAGGAGCCTGCAGTATGTGTTTTCTAAGATAGAGTTGAATCTTAGGCAAAAGGAGATGGCTTGAGTGGCGCAAGGATTATCATTAGAGTTTTCACTATCAACTAAGTAAAGCTAATGTGGTTGATGATGCTCTTAGCAGGTTATCTATGGGGAGCTTATCTCATGTTTATGAGGAGAAATGAGGGTTGGTAAAGGATATTCAACACTTGGCTAATCTTGGAGTTCATCTTTTAAATTCCAAGGATGGTGAGGGTGATCATTCAAGAGGTGGAAAAGTTTTCTCTTGGTATTAGGGTAAAAAGGAGATAAGTTTTGGATCCTACCTTAATGCAAATTAAGGATGAGGTGGTTCAGTCGAAAGTCTTGGCTTTTGAGATTAGTGTTGATTGTATCTTGAGGTACCAAAGTAGATTGTACGTTCTCAATGTCGATGGGTTGCGGCGAAGGATTTTGGGCAGGTCTCATGAGTTTCGGTATACTTTTTATCCTAGTTTGAAAAAGATGTACCATGATTTGAAGGAGATTTATTGGTGGAATAACATAAAGAGAGATGTGGCCAATTTTATGCCTAAGTGTATAGTTTGTTAGCAAGGAAAGATTGAGCACTTGAGGCCTGGTGGGTTGTCTCAAGAGATTGAGTAGCATATATGGAAATGGGAAGTGATTAATATGGATTTTATTAATGGTATTCCATGGTCTCGTAGTCATCTCAAAATGATTTAGGTCATCGTGGATAGGATGACTGAGTCTTCTCACTTCTTGCCTATGAGGACTAATTATGCTACAGAGGATTATGCGAGGTTGTTTATTCAGGAGACTATTACGTTGCATAGTGCTCTAGTTTCTATCATCTCAGATCGAGGTATGTAGTTCTCATCTTACTTTTGGCATTCATTTTAGAGAGGTTTGGAGACTAAGGTAAACCTCAGCATCGCTTTCCTCCCTGAGATAGATGGACAAGTAGAGAGGATTATTAAGACTTTGGAGGATATGCTAAGATCTTATGTGATTTACTTTAGTGGTAATTGGATTTACCATTTGCCTCTCATAGAGTTTGGATATAGTAATAGCTATCATTCAAGAATTCATATGGCCCCATTCGAGGCCTTGCATGGTAGTAGATGTAAGTCTTCCATCGGGTGGTTCAAAGTTGGTGAGGCGAGGTCATTTGATCCGAACTTGGTTCATCAGGCTATGGAGAAGGCAAATGTGATTAGGGATAGGATTAAGACTGCCCAAAGTCACCATCAATCCTACGTAGATGTGAGAGAAAGGGAGTTGGATTTTGACGTTGGTGATCGGGTGTTCTTGAAGGTATCTTCCGTAAAGGAAGTCATGAGATTTAGAAAAAAAGGAAAACTCAGTCCCCGTTATATTGGCCTATACTTGATTTTGAGGAGAGTGGGAAATGTTGCTTATGAGTTTGATTTACCTTATAGTTTAGGTTCCATTCACCTAGTCTTTCATGTTTTAATGTTGAAGAAGTGTGTGGGTGATCCTTCTTTGGTTCTTCCTTTGGAGAGTATTGGTATTTCAAATTTCTTGTCATATGAGGAAGTTCCAATTAAGATTTTTGATCGGTAAGTCTTTGGGATGCAGACCAAGGATGTGGCCTCGATGATGGTTCTATGGAGGAATCACAAGGTTGAAGAAGCCACCTGGGAAGCTGAAGAGGACATTAAGAACAAATATTCATTCTTATTTTCTGCTTGGGATAATTGTGCTAATATGTGTATTCCTTAATATCTTTATTTTTTGTCTTTGTTATAGGTAAGTCTGGTTGTGTTCCATGTTAAGTTGAGCTTATAGATGCCTTGCTTCATCATTCAGGGATGAATGATCCTAGGGGCATAGAATGTAACACCCCGAATTTCGGTCCCAATTTTTTTTTTGAGTTTTTGAACTCACTACCCAACCTACGATGCACCTTGTGGTTATGAGTATATTTGTATTGAACTATATTTGGGAACCGTTGCATGATATAAAAATATTGAAATATAACAGTTTGATTTAATGACCAAAGGGGGTCATGATATTTTCTACATTAATTTAATGAACAAAGGGGGATGTTTTCCCTAAGTGAATGGAATTGTACTGGCATGATGGTATTAACTTACAAGTGTAGTTGGTATAATAATACCAACAGTGTTTTTCTTAAGGAATATTGTGGTTCAATTAATAGAAATCTATGAAAAATGCTTTTACTAGGCTTAAAGAGGGTTGTATAGCTAGGCTGTGAAATGGAGGTCCTAGGGGACCAAAACTAGAAACAACATATGCCATTGTAGGGGTCTGAAGAGATTATGGTTCGAGTCCCTTATCTTTTGAATGGGTTGTTCAAGTCCCCCTTTTAACTTATCAGATATTCATGTCACCCCTGGAAGATGACCGGTGGTTTGAGTCCCTCATGGCATATACGTACATATGATTATTTCTCTGGTTCGTATGGCTACACGCACTGGGCCCTTTCAGTGGGGAGAGCTGATCCCATATTGCTTGTGGGTGCCTTTTTATGACAGTTGAACTACACAATCTAGGCTAATGTTTTAAAGTTCATGCTAAGCCTTGTTTCTTACCCCGACATGTTATATTTATGTATATGTATATGCGTATGATTTTGTACAGTGGATTTGAATGATTTTAAACTATTGATCATGGAATTATTTTATCCCTCCCCCGAGTTAAATGCTAGCGCTCAACCTGCTAACTATTTTTGGATGTTGTATTTCTATGCGATGCAGGAACCGGAAACACCTCTTCTTTTCTTGCGCAGTTATTGGATTATCTAGTTATCAGCAGTCAGCTTAAAGTGATGAGCCTTCTTCTTTCGGAAGCCTGTTATTTCTTGGTTTATCTTTTATCATAGACTTTTGTTTAGACTTATTTTATCTATCGTCGGGGGCATGTACCGACATTGGTTTGATTCTATTTTGTCATAGAGGATTTATAGATTACTGTCGACTGGGTATTGGTTTTTGATATATTTTAGAATTGAGCATATCTTTATCTATCTTGTTACATGTTCAGAACTTAGCCACTATTCGTGTATTGTGTTCTATTTGACTAGACAAAGAGGGTGGTTTCTGGTCCACGATGGACTTAGGATATTCGTTGCGGCCATACCCTTGTTCAGGTCGTTACGCAAGCATATATATATATATATATATATATATATATATAAGTATATATGTATAAAGCAACAAAACAAACAAGTTAGATGATGCATATGATGATATGAAAATGATGATACAATGTTCACAACCATTCAAAATGAGTATTTCCACAACCAACCAATAATGGTTCCATTCCACCACCACGCGAGCAAATTTTCACTATCCATGAATTCTCCACATGATTTATTTAACACCCATTTCAGTCTGAAAGAGTTAAGACATAACCTACCTTGAAGGCCAAAACCAGTCCAAAACACTTCAACCACAAAGCCCTACTTCTCACGAACTGTCCTAAATTTAACTAAAACCAAGAAACATGGAATCCATGAATCAAAACAAAGCTAACGATACCCAAAACCAGTCCAAAACACTTCAACCACAAAGCCCTACTTCTCACGAACTGTCCTAAATTTAACTAAAACCAAGAATCATGGAATCCATGAATCAAAACAAAGCTAACGATACCCATATTAACTTTTTTTTGTTCGGGGTCAGAACGAACCCCCGAAATGAGTTTTCAAAAAAAAAAGGATAAAATCATAACTTTACTTTAAAAATGTGTTCTACATATTTTTATAAATCTACATATGAAAATCCCAGTCAAATTGAGTCAAAAAAGAGGTTCAAATCGAAGAAAAATCATTTTTAAGCTTTACCAGGTAAAATCTTCGAAGTCCATGTTAAAATCAAGATTCAAAGTTGTTTTTAAGGTTAGATTGATGAAAAACAAGTAATTACAAGCTTAAAACACTATTCAAGTAAAAAGGAGTAAAATTGTAGTTTAAAGTTAGGCCCTAGGACTTTTGGGGTTTTGAGAAATTAATCAAGAATTAGAGTAGAAAAGGATAGAATATAACCTGAAATCCGTAAGAGAATCAATAAATAGATGTTAATCTAGCTTTCCAAGCACCCAAATGCTTCACTTTTAATATCTAACAATATTTTAGAGGACAAAATTGTGAAGATACTATTTGCCAGCCGTACAGTACTTTACACATCTAGGGACCTGGTCCCTTACAGTTTAGCTACTCATCATCAAAATTACATATAGAAATTTTCCCCCTTTTTGATGATGACAAACCAAACCATTCAATTTAAGAATTAGTACACATTCATCATATTTAATTAGAGTGATTACCACCTAAGGATGAATGTTTCCCCTATCATCATGCTTTCTCTTCCATCATGCAACACAAGGACCTGGTCCTTTGTTGTTATCTTGCAGCAAAAACTTCCCCTTTTCATCATGCACTATTCAGTACATCACATACTTCCTCTGTCATTATGCTACCAGGTCCTTACATATGTCCTTACATATGAAGTCAGTATTCTCCCCTTTGACATTATCGAAAAGGATTAATTAGTAAACCAATATTAAATTAAGTACAAATTAGGTAACTAATTATCATTGGGGTAACACTGAGAGATGGGACTAGGTCCCTCTCTTTTCTTAAGTGACTTCGCACATAAGTGCACACTTCATCTGATTTCTTCCAAAGTTGTTCCCATGTGTATATACCTATGATGTTGAGTTAGACTAACAGGTATATATTTTACGAAAGATACCTATCTCCTACTCATAGGTTATTTTGTGGAGACCTACTAATTCACATGGTAGATTAGATCATTTTTAGTAGGCCTAGTCTCAGCTGGTTCTTAACAAACTATTCCTTGTGTAAAGCCTTAGTAAAGTTATCTACTATCTGGTCCTTAGTCTTTTAGAACATCATACATATTGCTCCTTTCTCAACATTATCTTTTAGAAAGTGATGCCTCACATTGACATGCTTAGTCCTTTTAGGATGCACTGGATTCTTGGCCTTATTTATAGCACTTATGTTATCACACATTAGAGGGATGGTATCTGAGACAATTACTAATATCTTTCAATTATTTCTTGATCCATATCAGTTGTGCACAACAAAAAGTTGCTATAATATTTTCAGACTTAGTAGTAGATAAAGCCACAGAATTTTTCCTTTTTGATTTCTTGAGGTGTTTCTTCTATATAATAGATATTAGCATAGTTAGGATCAACATAGCCTACTAAGTCAAAACTGTCTCCTAATAGATAGTAAAGGACCAGGTCCTCTATACCATTCAGATACCTAAAAATTCTTTTAGCAGCTTTCAGATGAGACTTCTTTGGGCATGCTTGAAATCTAGCACACATTCCTATAATGAAAATAATGTCATGCCTTCTTGTAGTAAGATATAGCAAGGATCTAATAATCCCTCTATACATTATTTCATTCATTGAAGGACCTAACTCATCATTATCTATTTTTGAGCTTATTCTAATTGAGGTATCAATTGGTTTGGCATCTCTTATGTTATACTTCTTCTGTAGCTCCTTGATATGCTTTTTCTGGTAGATCATTATCTCTTGAGAAGTTTGTTTAATCTGGAGACCTAGAAAGAAGCTCAATTCATCCATCATGCTCATGTAAAATTCACTTCCCATCAGTTTATTAAATTCTTCACATAAGGATTCAGAAGTATCTCCAAGAATTATGTCATCAACATATATCTGAACAATCAATAGATTGACACCCCAGGTCTTAAGGAATAAAGTATTGTCTATTTTTAACGCCATTTTCCAGGAGAAACTTTGAGAGTCTCTCATACCAAGCCCTTGGTGATTACTTTAACCCATAAAGATCTTTTTCCAATTTAAGTACATGATGAAGAAAATCAGCATCTTTAAAGCACGATGTCTGTTTGACATATATTTCTTCTTTCAGAATTCTGTTCAGGAAGGCACTTTTGACATCCATCTGAAATAGTTTGAATCCCATATATGTAGCAAATGTAACAAGAATTCTAATTGCTTTTATAATTTCTACAGGATCAAAGGTCTCATCATAGTCAATTCCTTTATCCTAATTATAACCTTGAATAACCAACCTTGCCTTATTTTTGTTAATAGTTCTGTCTTTATATTGCTTATTTCTGTGCACCCATTTAGTCTCAATAATTGTATTGTAAACAGGACTGGGGAACATATGTCAGTCTTTGCTTCTTTCAAATTGATGAAATTCTTCTTGCATTGCATTTATCCAATCAATATCTTTTAGCACCGCTTTTACATTCTTAGGCTCAATTTGAGATAGAAAGGCTGAAGATGCCATAGCATTCCTGGCTTAAACTTCTGTTTTTGGACTCCTATTTTTAAGGGTGTATTTAGATTCTCAAGGGGATTAGGAGACTTGTGTCTCCAACTTTGCCTTCTGAGATTTATACCACTAGGACCAGGTCCCTGTGAATTCTGACTGGTTTCTCTTGGTTGTTATTCTAATAGAGCTTGAATTTATGGTTAAGATCCTGGATTATCATCCTCATCATCACTCTCATCTACATCATTGATCCCTCTATCACCCTCTTCAATAATAACATCTATTTAAATAAGAATGAGTTCTTCATTATCTGAGTTTTCACCATCTCTAGTGTTTGTTTATCTGCCTGACTCATTAAAGATCATATGAATAAGTTTTTCAAATCATAGAGTTTTTTTTTGAATACTCTATAGTAATTTATAGTTGAGGAGTATCCAACAAACATAGCCTCATCACTATTGGATTAAAATTTTTCGAATTCTTTCTTCCCATAGTTTAGCACAAAACACTTGCATTCAAAAGGCCTGAAATAGTCTATTCTAGGCTTCCTATTAAATACCAGCTCGTATGGAGTTTTATTTAGAAGTGATCTAATTAAACACCTGTTAGTCACATAACAAGCAGTATTTACTGCTTCAACCCAGAAATTCTTTGGAAAACCACTATTAATTAGCATAGTCCTTGTATTATCTATAAGAGTTCTATTTTTCCTTTAAACAACTCTATTTTGTTAAGGACTTATGGGAGTTGAAAAGTTTTGACTTATTTCATGTTCAGTATAGAATTCCTCAACTTAAGAATTCTTAAATTCAGTCCCATGATCATACCTAAATTCAGCAATTTTGCAATTTAGCCTCACTTGGATTTTCTTGGCAAAATCTACAAGAGCCCCACATGTTTCATACTTGGTTATTATAAACATTGTTCTTGTGAACCTGGAATATTCATCTACAATGACCAACACATATTTCTTCCTTCCTCTACTTTGTACTTTAATGGGTCAGCATAAATCCATATGAAGTATTTCAAGGGGTCTGGAATTACTTACTTGCTTTTTCAGTTTGAAGGAAGATCTTGCCTGTTTTCCTCTAACACACATCATAGACTTTGTTGTCAGGAAATTTCATCTTTGGCAGAACACGAATAGGTTCCTTAAGATCAAATTGTTTAACAATGAGGAACTCACATGCCCTAATCTTCTGTGCCACAGATTTGTATCTTCACTTTGTGCACTTAAACAAGTTAATTCCCCATTACCCATAGACTCCATATCAGCAACTTATATGTTCTTAATTCTTCTAGCCTTGAGAATAATCTTTCCAAATTTCATGCTTGATAGAGTGCATCCTTCATATGAAAATTTTACCTCATTTTCCTTATTATAGATTTGAGTCACTGCCTAGACTATGAGTCTAGGAAATGACTCATACTCAGTCATCATGAGTTGTGACATGATTTATAACAGCTAGCGATAGTTTTTCTTTGTTTTTATTGAGAGCACTTTAGTTATTTTCCTTTTTCCCCAATTAAAAACCACAACCACAAAAAAACATAAAGAGAGTTATTTACATCACTTTAACAATCATAAACTACTCTCCACTCTCATAAATTCCCCAAGTTAAGAACAACTAGGGTTTCTCAAGGTTGATCATCTAGGGCTCTAAGATTGGTTTCTTCTCCATAACTTTTGATATCTCAGGCATGTATATCTCCCTCAACTTGTATTTTCATTATGGCATACAATGGCTTGATATTTCTATTATTTTATTGTTTGATTTTAAATAAAGGATTAAGGGTTTTTTACGGTGAGTGTTTAAATGCTTTTTCCATGGTTTTGAATTGATTACCTATGATTTATCTTATGGTCTTGAATTGAATATATAAATGGGCATGGGAATTAGAAAGGAGAACATGGGTTTCCCCAACTTTATAGCTTTAATGGTTTGGAATTGGCTTTACCCCCAACCCAACTTATGTAATTGGTTTTGCGTGCTTAATTGAACTCACTTTTGGAACCTTAAATTTCATAAAAGGTTAATGAAACTTAAAATGGTGTTTTAAAGGACTCAGTCGCCATGGATTGGTTTTCAATTGAAAAAGTTTTGAGTCATTTTGGCTAAATAGTTTTGGAAATGGCATAATAGAATTGACTTTAAAGTTTAATATTTTGTATGATGATACCAATGGTAAATTCCTACCTAAAAACTCCCTGGTTAATAGATATAAATATTTAAATGGTGTTAATTTAGGTATAAGGGGTGTTGTGTATCTCACCATAGAAGGTGGAGATCTAAAGGGACCAATATTGGAAACCATATTTGCCGGTGTGGGGGCCTTAATGGCCATATGCATAGTTTACACTTTATATATCAATATTTATAGAATGGTTAGAGGCAGGTGACTCTGGCCCTTCCATGAATTTCTCTGGTTCATGTGGCTAACACATGCTAGGGCCATTTCGGTAGGGGGTTTCGGACCCATAGAGCCCATCAGTATTTTTAGGATAGTTAGAGCTACACAGTCTAGGGGGTTCCCAATACTATGTATATATGTATATCTAAATATATAGGAACATATACATTGAATATGTATTGATTTGAAATGGCATTATTTTATCTCCTATCCTATGTTACATGCTAGTGCTCACCTCGCTAACCATTGTAGGATGTTATATTGTTTCATAATATAGTGACCAAAGACACTTCTTTTACCTCTATGCAATATTAGGTAATCCAATTGGTTTGTGGTGAAATGATGAGCTTTCATCCTTTAAAAAGATTGGTCGTTCCATTGGTTTTGTTTCATATTTTAGAATTTAAGAGTTCATATTAACATTGTCATTGTTATTATCACTTTCACGATCGAGGGTATATCCTGACTTAGGTTGATGTTTGGCTTTTTTAGAGGTTTTTATAGAAAATAAAGTTTGGGGGGATTGTGTTATGGATTCTTAGATTCCTCTTTCCATTTGATTTTTTTATCTTGTTATATATTTGGAATTCATCCACTATAAGTTGTATTGTGTTCTGGTTGGCTAGGTTAATGGGGGTGGTCTTCGGTCCTTGATAGACTTGAGATACCCATCACAACTAGGCCCTGGTTTGGGTCATGACAAGCTTGGTATCAGAGAATAGGATTAACGTCCATAGGTGCCCATAAAGACGTGTTGAGTCTAGTCTCTTTAATAGGTTTGTAGCATTCCACTTATAAGAGAGAGGCTACAAGGCATTTAGGAATATTTCCCTTTCTTGTGTTCTATTTTGGGCTATAGAGTCTGGTGTCTTGAAATTCCTCTAACTTCCAGGTTGATTACATTTTGGATCTTTCCTCCCCAAATATTTGATATTCATGGAAATTCATCTGGCACTTCTTCCCAGTCCTAGGGAAATATGAAGGGACTCATCCACCTATGAAGTGCAGACCTGGTCTAAAGTCCCTGACCCTGATTGTGCTAATCCACCTGGAGTTCCAATGGTCCAAACTGGTCCTTCTTCAGTTGCTGATACTCATGCTTAGTCACCATTAGGAGACATCTCTAATGCAGAGTTTTGTCATTCTATTTATCTGTTGACTCAATTTAAGATATATTTGTCAGCCTAATCATATGGGTTCTGTTACTCCTACTTTTGAGGTCACTCAAGTTGGGAAGTTTATGAGGTTGATATCTTCGACCTTTATTGGTTCTAAGTTTGAGGATAATTCTTAAGGTTTTGTCGATAAAATGGAGAAGATATTTAAGGTGATTCATGCTACTGATATAGAGGGTAAGGATTTTACTGCATATCATTTGATGGATATAACATATTAGTGGTATGAGATGTAGGAGCAGTTGAGGGGTAATAATGCTGAGCAGGCTATATGGGAGAGGTTTTTGGTTCTTTCCTTGATTATTTCTTTCTGTAGGAGTTGAAAAAGGTTAAAGCTACGGATTTTTTGAACTTGAAGTAGGGAAGGATGACTTTAAAATAATATGCCTTGAATTTTCATTAGTTGTCTCATTATGCTTTGGAGTTGGTGTCTAGCATGAAGGCTAGGATGAGAAAGTTTACTTCGAGTTTGTCTTATGACTTGGAGCTAAAGTGTAATGAGGTGATATTGAATAATGACATGGATATCTTTAGATTGGTGGTGTACACACAATAGGATGAGGATGAGATAAAGATATAGGAAAAAAATAGGAGAGAGATAGAGTAAGAAGTTTAGGTATTCAAATGAGGGGGAGGGCAGCAGAATAGTAGTACAGATGGTAAACAGTGGTCCAAGAGAAAGAATTAGGGGAGTTTTATTTCCTATTCGATGGCTAGTTCCCCTTATCCTAAGCAATTTGATAATCTTCACATATAAAATAACAATAGGTTTAATGCACAAGGTGCCTAATCTCGTGCTAATGGAGCTCAGTTAACTCCACCTTATCCTCTTTGCCAATTTTATGCTCAGCTTCACCATGGTTATTGTGATAAGGAGAGGAATTAGTGTTTTAGTTACGATCAGTATGGGCATATATAGAAGAATTATCAAGTGGGTAGAGTAGCCATAAGGGCTAATAAGGTCCTGATTACCACTTCTTCAGCTCTTGCACTAAAAGGGTCTACTTTTGGGGCGGGTATTAGTCAGAATCATCTTTATTCACATGCCACTTGTTAGGAATTTAAGGCATCTACTGATGTTATCACTAGTACGTTAAATCTCTTCTCTAATGATGTGTATTATTTGCTTGATCTGGGGTCTACTCTTTCTTATGTGACCCCTTTTATGGTTGCTTATTTTTGTTTTGGTCCTAAATGCATTTCTGATCCCTTCTCTGTGTCAACCCCAGTGGGTAATTGTATTGAGGCTAGAAAGGTTTATAGGTGTTGTGTGTTGTCTATCTTTCATAGGGAGACCTTGGAGAATTTGATAAAATTGAATATCATGGATTTTTATATCATCCTGGGGATGGATTGGCTCCCTTCATGTTGTACTTTTCTAGATTATTGGACCCATAAGGTCAACTTCTAATTCCTTAGTGAACCGGTAATTAAATGGGAGGGGAGTTTCTTAGTGCAAAAAGGGAGATTTATTTCATGTCTTAGAGCCTTGGAATTGATTTCTAAGGGTGTCTTTATCATCGGGTTTGGGTTAGAGATTCTAGTTTTGAGGGTCCTACATGGCAATCTATCTCTGTGGTTAATGAGTTTGTTGAGGTATTTTCTAACTATTTTCTTAGTATTCTTCCTTATAGGGAGATAAACTTTGGGATTGATCTTCTACCGAATACCCATCCTATCTCTACCCCTTTATAAAAAATGGCTCCCACTAAGTTGAAGGATATGAAAAAGCAGTTAAAGGATCTTCTTGATAAGGGTTTCATTTATCCTAATGTTTCTCCATGAGGTTATCCTGTTCTTTTTGTGTGTAAGAAAGATAGGTCCCTTAGGATATTCTTAGACTATCGGTATTTAAATAAGGTGACAGTAAAGAATAAGTACCCTCTCCTAAGGATTGATGACCTTTTTGACCAGCTTCAGGGTGCTAGATATTTCTCTAAGATTGATATTCGTTCGGGTTATCCTTGGTTAAAGACTAGGAAGTGGATATCCTTAAGACTATTTTCCATACCCGTTATGATCATTATGAGTTTTAGGTTATGCCATTTGGATTGACTAATGCTCCGACAACATTTATTAATCTTATGAACTAAATATTCAGGCAGTTCTTAGATTTGTCCATGAGAGTGTTTATAGATGATATCTTTGTATATTCTAAGAGTGAGAAGGATCGTACCAATCACCTTCGAGTAGTGTTGCTGACTCTTAAGGATAAACAATTGCATGCCAAGTTTTTAAAATGTGTGTTTTGGCTGAATATTGTGACCTTTCTAGGTCATGTTGTTTCTAGTGAGGGGATCATGGTAGATCCACAAGAAGTTGAAATTGTTAATAAGTGTCCTAGAACCCCAACTCCAATCGACATTAGGAGCTTCTTAGGCTTGGCTGGGTATTATAGGAGGTTTGTAGAGAGCTTCTCTTTTATTGTTGTTATATTGACTAATTTGACTTAAGAAAAAATGAAGTTTCTATGGTTCGATGCTTGTGAAAGTAGTTTTGTGAAGTTAAAAGACAAGTTGACTTCTGCGCCAGTTTTGACCCTGCCTTTGGGTACTAATACTTTTATGATTTATTGTGATGTATCTCGAGTGGGACTAGGTTTTTTCTTAATGCAGCATAGTAAGGTAGTACCATATGCCTCTAGACAACTAAAGGTTCATGTAAGGAATTATCCAACGCATGATCTAGATTTGGCGGTTGTGGTGTTTGCATTGAAGATTTGGCATCACAACTTATATGGAGTGGATGCTGATATTTATTAAGATCATATGAGCTTACAATATGTGTTCACCCAGAAGAAGTTAAATTTTAGGAAAAATAGATGGCTTGAGTTGCTCAAGGACTTTAATATGAGCCTTCACTGCCACCAGGTAAAGCTAATATAGTTGTTGATTCTCTTAGAAAGTTATCTATAGGGAGCCTATATCATGTGGAAGAGGAGAATCAAAGGTTGATGAAGGATATTCATCGGTTGGCTAATTTAGGAGTTCAATATTTAGACTTCGAGGATAGAGGGGTGATTATTTAAGAAGTGGTTAATTCATCTCATGGTGTTGAGGTGAAGGAGAAATAGGTTTTAGATCTTATCTTGATGCATATTAGGAATGATATGGGTCTGCAAAAGGTTATGGCTTTTGAAATTGGTGGTGATGGTATTTTGTGGTACCAGGGTAGGTTGTGTGTTCCAGTTATTGATGGGATGCAATGGGATTTTGACTGAGGCTCATGATTTGATGTATACAGTTCATCCTGGTTCAAAAAGGATGTATCATGATTTGAAAGAGATCTATTGGTGGAGCAATATGAAGAAGGATATGAAAAACTTTGTGGCTAAGTGTATGGTATGTCTGCAAGTGAAGGTTGAGTGCTTAAGGCCTGGCGGCATATCTCAAGGGATTGAGTTACTCATGTAGAAGTGGGAGGTGATCAACATAGATTTTATTACTAGTCTTTAGCGGACTCAGTATTAGAATAATTCGATTTGGGTCATCGTGGATAGGATGACTAAGTCTACTCACTTTTTGCCTATAAGGTCTACTTACTTTAGAGAGGATTATGCAATGTTTTTTATTTAGGAGATCATTAAGTTGCATGGTTCCCTAATTTCCATTATTTCCAATCAGGGTACACAGTTCTCTTCTCGCCTTTGTCATTAATTTCAGCAAGGCTTAGGCACATGGGTGAACCTTAGCACCTTATTCCTCCCAAAGACGGATGGACAGATGGAGAGGACCTTTCATACTTTGAAGACATGCTAAGGGTCTGTGTGATTGATTTTAGAGGTATTTCTATGTATCATTTGCCTCTAATTGAGTTCGTATACAATAACAATTATCATTCTAGTATTAGGATGGCTCCTTTCAAGGCTCTTTATGGTAGGAGGTGTAGGTCTCTTATTAGATGGTTCAAAGTAGGGGAGACTTAATTGTTTAGTCCTAATTTGGTTTATTAGGCTATAGATAAGGTGGAGGTGAGTAGAGTTAGGCTTAAGACCACTCAAAGTAGCCAAAATTGCTATGCAGATATGAGGCAAAGAGAGTTGGAGTTTGATGTTAGCGATTGGGTGTTCTTGAAGGTGTCTCCCATCAAGGGAGTGATGAGACTTAGGAAGAAGGGGAAGTTCTGTCCCCGTTATGTGGGCTCATATTTTTTTTTTGACAAAAGTGGGTAATGTTGCTTATGAGTTGGAATTGCCTTTGAGTTTGGGTTTCATTCATCTACTTTTCTATGTTTTGATATTGAAGAAGTGTGTAGGAAATCCTTCTTTGATCATCCCTATTGAGAGTGTTGGTATTTCAAATTTCTTTTCTTATAAAGAAGTCCAGTGGAGATTTTGAATAGACAAGTCTGTCATTTGAGGAATAAGGATGTGGATTCGGTGAAGGTTTTATGAAGGAACAAAAGGTAGAAAAAGATACTTGGGAGGCTGAACAGGACATGAAGTCCAAATATCTGTTTCTGTTCTCCAAGTTTAATAATCGTACTTAAGGTATGCATTTTCCTACTCTCACTATTTTTTGACTTTATTAAAGGAATTTTTCTTACATTTATATTTTATAATCATGCTAATGGATGCATTAACTCCTCATTCAGGGACGAATGATCATGGGGGGAGGGGGTAGTGTAATACCCTAGATTTTTAACCTCAGAAATTTTTGAGTTTTGATCTCACTGCCCAGGGTATTTGTAGTGAGTCATGAATACTCTCTCCTAGTCATATAGTATCATACCTATCCAAACCAGTGTTGATTTCTTAAGTTTTTGTCCTAATTACAATTGGCACAAACGATCCATAAGGTGATGTCATGAGTCATTAGGTGGGGCTCGTGACAAAACCAGTGAGATGGCCTAAGGTTACCATCTTGGTAATGACTAAGACTTCATGAGTCGTAGGGTATGGTTATGAGTCGTAGGGTGTGACTCGTGACCAAACCAGTAAGGGTGCCTTGAGTCACTGCCCTGAATATGAGTCTATGCAATGAATCATACTCATTTATCACGAGTCATAATGTGACCCGTAATGACTGATGATAGTTTTCCTGTGTTTTAATTGGGGGAACTTTGGTCATTTTTCTCTTTCCCCAATTAAAAATCATGACCATAAAACACCCAAAGAGGGTTATTTTCATCATTTTTACAATCATAAACTACTCTTTACTCTATCAAATTCCCCAAGTGAAGAACAACTAGAGTTTCTCAAGGTTGATCATCTAGGGATATAAGATTGGTTTCTTCTACAAAACTTTTGATATCTCAGGCATGTATTTCTCCCTAAACTTGTATTTTCATTATGGCATGCAATGACTTGATATTTCCATGGTTTTAATGTTTGATTTTAAATAAAAGGTTGAGAATTTTGGACGATAATTATTAAATGCTTTTCCCAAGGTTTTACATTTGTTATCTATGATTTTGAAATCAATATATGCACGGGCATGGGAATTGGAAAGCGGAACATAGGTTTCCCCAACTTTATGGCTTAAATGGTTTGGAATTGGCTTTACCCCCAACCTAACTCGTGTACTTGGTTTTGGAAACATGGATGCTTGCATAATTGAACTCAATTTTGGAACATTACATTACATATAAGGTTAATGAAAGTTAAAGCGGTTTTTGAAAGGCCCCGGTGGCCATGGATTGGTTTTCAATATGAAAAATTTAGAGTCATTTTGACTAAATGATTTTGGAAATGGCATAATGGAATTGGCTTGCAAGTTTGATATTTGGTATGATGATACCAATAGTAAATGCCTACTTAAAAGACTCCTTGATTAATGTTTGAGAATGTGTAAATGGTTTTAATTTAGGATTAAAGGGGGTTGTGTAGCTCGCCATAGAAGGTGGAGGTCCCGGGGGGACGGACACTAGAAACAATATTTGTCGGTGTAGGGACCTTGGTGTCCGTGTGTATACTTCACACTTTATATATCTATATTTTTGGAAGGTTAGACCCTTGGTGGCTCTAGCCCGTCTGCAGATATCTCCAGTTCGTGCGGCTAACACGCACTGGGGCTCTTTTGGTGGGGGAAGCTAGATCAATATAGTCCGTGGGTGTTTTCAGGATAGTTAGAGCTATACAGTCCCGGTTAATTGTTTTGAAGTTCATGCTAAAACCTTGTTCCCTAGACCAATACTACGTATATGTGTATATTTGTATGTATATGAACATGTACATTGAATTTGGATTAATTTTGAAATGACATTATTTTATTTCCTACCCGCTAATCATCCTAGGATGCAACATTATTTAATAACTTAGTTTTCGAAGACACTTCTTTTATCTCTGTGCAACATTAGGTGATCCGATTGCTCCGCGGTGAAGTGGTGAGCTTCCATCCTTCAAAAATCTTTGTCATTCCATTGGATTCGTTCCATATTTTAGAATTGAGGATTTCAAATGAATATTATCATTGTCATTGTCACGGTCAGGGGTATGTCCCGACTTAAATTGATGTTTGGCTTTCTTAGATGTTTTTGTGGACAATAAAGTGCAGGTGGATTGTGTTATGGATTCTTAGATTCCTCTTGGCATTTGATTTATCTATCTTGTTATATGTTTTATAATTCATCCGTTGCTAGTTGTATTGTGTTCTGTTTGGCTATGGTAATGGGGGTGATCTCTGGTCCTTGGCGGACTTGAGATACCCATCATGACTAGGCCCTGGTTTAGGTTGTGACACGATGCCCATATTGAATACTTTTGGTTCGGGGTCAAAATGAACCCCCGGAATGAGTTTTCAAAGAAGAAGCGCAAAATCATAACTTTACTTCAAAAACATTTTTCTCATATTTTTAGGAGTATACAGCTGAAAACCCAAGTCAAGTCATGTCAAAATCGAGGTTTAAATCGAAGAAAAACCACTTTTAAGCTTTATCAAGTAAAATCTTTGAAATTCATGTTAAAATCGAGAATCAAAGTTGTTTTAAGTTGATGACAAAGTAGTAATTATAAGATTAAAACATTGTTCAGGTTAAATGAAGTAAAATTAGTATTTAAAGTCAAGCCCTAAGATTTTTTGGGTTTTGAGAAATTAATCAAGAATTAGAGTAGAAAAGGATGAAATCTCACCTTATGTCCGTAAGAGAATCAAGAAATAGATATTAATCTACCTTCCCAATCAGCCACAAGCTTCACTTTTAAGTTCTCACACTATTGTAGGGTATAACCCTCAAGAGACAAGATGAAAAAATGGGCAAAAAAGGGTATTGGGGCTATTTTTATACTGCACCAGATTTGAAAAACCTAGGGTTTTTTCAAGTCCAACCTAGACTTTGATGGGGTGCTCGGAATTCGTTTGGAGTCTGATATATGCAAACAAACTATGAATTTAAACTAAATTTGATGCTTCGGACTCAATGCCGATATCTAAATTTCTAAAAAATGTCATTCTCATAAAGCTGATCCCCAAAACCCGAAATTGTAATTTTCTAAACAGAGGGTCGAAATGAGATTTAAAAGCTGTGAAATCACACCAAATATGCTACCACCCTAAAATCTACATTTCAGACGCATTGAAAATTTTGGATTTTCAATCCGAGGTTGTTTCGACCAAATGTAGGTCCTACACCTATATTTCTAACTTTTAAACTTTTCGACCAATAGTTCAAAATGAGCTCGGGTGCATCGGAGTTCAAACCAAAAGGTCTACCTAGCCTAAAATTGATATTTTGGGTTTGTTGGCATAGTCTGTTTAGACATCCATCACACGGATCATATGATATCTACATAAAATATTTTCAAAGCCACAAAAAATCACAATATTGCACAAAAGACACCAAAATACATCAGGAACCATGCAAATCACACCCACCCCAGAAATACCACAATGCAACTATAGGGAGGGGGTAAGATAGTCAAATCATATAAAATCACAAATTTCACATATTTCATCAAATTTTAGGTTGTTATATATCATGACCCTGGGCCCAATAATATATATATATATCCTAACCACAGCAACACAATTTGGAAAACATGATAATTCACTGAGTTAATTACTATACCTTACACTAAAAGGGGCCTTAGCCTCAACTATTTCTAATATTCATGTAACCTAGGGTTGCAAGATCCTATGGGCATAATAAGTATTTCATCTTACGGGTCGATTATCCTTTCTATCCCAAAACTTCTAGATTAGGCTAAGTTATGGAAGTCTACCCATAATAATAGCCTAACATCCCCTTCTAACGTACAATATATATAACTCACCATCTCATGAAGAAGAGTAGACAAAAGCCTACCTTGATGCTAAATTACAAATTCTTAAATCATCTATAAATCATCCTCCTTTGCTCCATGACCTCTAAATTCCTCTATGCTTTAAATATCATAATCTACCTTTCATTAGGAGAAAAATGAGACTTATATTTCTAAATAAAAGGTCGCATAAAAAATTAGGTCTAGAACGGGCCTGCGGGGTATGCAAACGACATCTAAAATTGAATCCCTCATGAGGTCCCTCGAAAGTAAAAAATGTGTGCTCAAAAGTTTAGCACAAATAGTGCATGAATTGAACCAAATTATCCCCTACAGTTTAGGGATTTAAAGACCTAACTTCTGACAATTTACCATGAAATAGGATGGAAATTGATGGAAAAATCAATGGGAAATGACCAAGGAGTATTAGTATAGCTTATCTAAGATCCAATGGATAATTACCCACCTTTTTCTTCTCTTTAAACTCTCAAAATGGTGTGAAAATAGTGGAGAATTGGATGAGAATAGAGTAATTAAAATACTCAGGTACCGCTAAAGTAGTCACCTTGGCTCTCAAGCGCCTGCTGCTAAAGTGGCATCTTGACCGCCAAAGAAGTTTGGAATTCCACGCGCGGGTACCACTAAAGTGGGTGTATTGGTGCTAAGGCAGGGTCTATTTAAGCGACCTCTTTTTAGCTAAAGCAGGCTTTAGCCACATAGTCAAGGTTGCTAAAGCAACTCAAGGGCGCTAAATGTTTGGCTGATGAAGTGGCTCCACGACTTCTAAAGTAGTCATAGTTGGTACAAGTGTAATAACCCGTAAATTTCTCTTCTAGTCCGAGCCTTAGAGCGTATCCAGCAAAGCAAAAAATTTGAGTCTAAAAGTTTTAGAAGTATCCTCCCAAGTATGAAACACTATGAATCATGTGTAATTTTCCTAATTCTACTTTTAGTCATGTAGATCATTGAAGAAGCTTTCCAATGATATCAATTTCATCAAAATCCAACATCGGATGAAGAACTTCTGGCCGTTTTACTGAGCATTATCGGAATTGTAGGTTTGACGGTCGATCTGATGAACCGCCAAGTCCTTGGTGGATCATCAAGTTCCTATTAGACCAAGGTAGTGGCTTCCTTTTTAGGTCATTATATGACGGCCAAAGTGGTGGACTGTCAGAAACTTGACGGACCGTCAAGGGGCCCATTAGACCGAGGCAGAATGTCCCATTCCTGAACCCTGAGTGATGGACGATCTAGTGGACCGTCAGATTTCTGACGAACCATCACTTTGACCATCACTCTGAGATAGAATGTCCCAGTTTTTACACTTGAGTAACGGACAACTTGGTGGACCGTCAGTTCGACCGTCATAGACCCCGATCGGAATTTTCTAGAAAAATTATAAAGGGACATTTTGGTCTTTTCTGCATCCTCCCCCAGCTCTATAAATACCGGGCCAAGGGCCTTCAACTTTATTTTTCTCTATTTCACCTAAAAATTAGGTTTTCCAACATCAAAATACTCTCTTCTCCTTTTATAAAATTCAAGAGAGATCAAGAAAGATCTAGAGAAATCAAGAACTTCTTTCAAGAGCTTTCAAGAAAAGAAATTCCCAGGTATGTAGATGTTGATTCTTTGGTCCCTTTCATCAAAGAAGCTCAATTACCCCTTTTTAAACTTAAGGATTTTATGTTTTGTGATATTCCATGATTTGTATGAGTTGAAGTTGATGTTACTTGTGTTGTTGAGTATGGATTCATGATTGGTTGCAAGATTTACGGTCTTTGACCCTATTATGTGAAATTTATGTGATGTTGTGATGAATAAGTGGAGTATGCACCCCATAGGTTGGATGAAAGGCTGAGGTGAAGCATAGAGGGGCATTGTAGTATGTTAAAGGGGAAACCCAAAGTTTAGTGCTAGTCTATGCACACCTAGTGTGTGATGAAATGCCTTAGTGAGCGAAATAAGCCATAATATTAATATGGAATCCCCTAGTAGGTGTAGAACCAGACATGTCTAGTGGTTGTCGAAAGACCGTAGTGAGTAAGTTGAGATGAAACAACGGTAAATCTCCCAAGTGAGTGCTCTTTGATATATTTTAAGTTTTGATACATGCTAAGTGGTTAGCAAGAGAGTAATGACATGATAGTGTGAAGTTTTCCTGAAATCTCATGATATCTAGATATATGTCGAGACTGATATAGGTGTGAAGTACTTGATGCAAGACTTCATTGAATGGGGTATAATTTAATAGCATGTCATTCTTAAGGTAGTTTGTGACGATGAATTGATATTGATGAGCTCCTAAATATTAGGAGTGATCCTTTGGTAATCATGACAGTGAATAGAGGTTTATATTTCCTAAATGATAGATGCGATGCCGTAAGGTTTGTGAGGAGGAAAGTATGTTATGATTCTGAAATGCTAAGAGTGACCCCTTGGTAGTTGTGATGATGAGTAGACGTTTGTGAATCCTTGAAGGCTTAAGGTGATGTTCTAATGATTGTGAAATTGAATATATGACATAATTTCTGAGTTTCTTGTGAATATGCCTGAATGAGGGTAATGATGTATGAATGCTTGTGATGCTTGAATGAATGATGATGCTTTACTTCTATGTTATCGAGTCCTGGGGGTATTTATACCCAAAAATAGAGTTGTTATCTAGAGCCCATATCAGTTTCTCGATAATTACAACCGAGCTATGATTTATAAAACTAAGTGAACTATTGAACTCTGTATCCTCAGACAAGTGCTAAGCATAATAAAGCTTAGTAATCTCAGTTATCTCTGTAATCTCTGTATCGCTAGTAATCTAGCCTCAGACCTGTACTCTGTATCGAATAATCTAATCAAGATATGTATCGTCAGTCACATACCGTGATTTGATATTGTTTTTGTCAGATACGGAACCAAGTGATCTCAGCGTATTTAAGCCAGATCATTTGAGAAACATGATCATGTAAATATATTCAGCTTCATTGTGTTCAATCTAAGGATTCAATGAGAGTCTTTCAGTAGCAATCCCTGAACTCCAGAATTGCATAGCCAGTATAGGATAAAGGAGTCCCCGTCAGTAGAGGCTATCATCGTCAGAGAGGTTGACTATTATATTGCCTCAGGTCGACTTCCTGTGAGGGTCATCCCATCAGAGAGGCTTGACCCAAGAGTGAGTCTTTACCCATGGCATGGTATTGACGCCCTTCCAGCTGGGCTTACAGGTTGGACCCTACCTATAGTAGGTCGGGGCATGTCGGTTAAGTGACTACTTCCCACAGTTGCAGTTTTAGTATCAATCTCTTGAAGTCAAGATCATGTGGTAAAGTCATCTATCTCAGTAAGGAACTTAGATAGTTCCATTGATTCATGGACCATCCCGTCATATAGGCTTGGCCTCATATACAAATGCTTACTATCATATTTAAAGATCTCCCATCAGAGAGGCTTGATCTCAGTCTCAGATCATATTGAATATTCTTATTATCATATTTAAAGATCTCTCATCATCTAGGCTTGGTCTCCTTCTCAGAATTTGGTGAGTATTCTTGTTGTTGGATTTGGATATAATCTTATTTTCTTATCATTGATAAAGCTTCCGAAGTTTTCTATTAGAAAATTTGAATCTCTAATTTTGTCGATTTAATGCGGTAAGCTCAGAACTCATTCTTTGATATAAGTATACTCAGATCCTTAGTTACTAGTAGCAGATGAGTTAGTGGTTTAGTATCTTAGTGATGGTAGTAAGTTTAGCTTGCAGTAAAGCGGTATCTAAGGTCAAGTCTCTAGAGAGTTGTGATGATTATGAGTATGATTTATGCATTCTTGTATGTGTGCTTATTTTCATGCGGTATTCTTATGATTATTTAGGTTATTCATATATTGCATGCATGAGCCCTTGCATTTAGCCTTACCCCGTCTACATACTCAGTACATTTTGTGCTGACGCATTTGCGCTATGGTGTGTCTCATTTGACACCATAGGTTTAGTGGTACAGGATCCAGATTATCCTCAGTAGTTCAGTCCCCGTCAGCAGTAGTAGTAGTGAGTCCTCTTCTCTTGAGGACGAATCTTAGTTTACTATTATTGTTTCAGATTTTGTTTATTTTTAGCTGGCGGAGTCAGTAGGGGACCTGTACCATCATCTCCACAGTTCAGACAATTTAGAGGCTTTTCAGACGGATGTATTAGTATTTACTTTTCTGTATTATGAGTATTCATAGATGTGTTGAACCTTATGGCCAGTTCTGCATTTATTTTAGACATTGTGCAGTGTACAAGTACAGATATAAGTAAAGGGTTAGCTTGTGGTCCTTCGGGGTCATAAGCACCGTGTGACATCTCGAGAGGAGATCTCAGGGCATTACAAACTTGGTATTAGAGCCTAAGGTTCAAGAGTGTCCTAGAGAGTCTGAAAAGTCGCATCTAGTAGAGTTTTGTGCATGGGTGTGTAGCGCGCCACATTTATGTACAAGAGGCTATAGGATGTTCTAAGGAGAAGTTTACTTTATTTTAGTAATCATTTCGTGTGAATGAGCATGAGCTCAGGTTGATCCTCAGTCTAATCTACCTCTTTCTTTAAATTACAGAGTATGCCTCCTAATAGAGGTTTTATCCATGGGGTGGATGATCAGCCCCCTCAACCAGTAGGACCTGATAATGAGAGTTTTTCACATGAAGAATTTCGGATAGCTTTTCATGCGCTAGCCCAATTTGTGACAAATGTTCAGGACAACCTTCAAGCTGTAGTCCAACCTCAGCAAGATGGGAATTCTGTCGTAGCTAGGATTAGAAATTTTATGAAAATAAACCCGCCAGAATTCTTTGGGTCAGTAGTAGGTGAGAACCCACAAGTTTATCTTGAGGAGGTAGAGAAGCTCACCCAGATTATGCACGTCTCTGAGGAGGAGACTGTGGAGTTAGTATCCTATAGGTTGAAGGATGTTGCTCATGATTGGGTAGTGATGTGGGAGAAGAGTAAAGGGGAGAATGTAACTCCTATGACTTGGTCAGAGTTTCAGAGTGCCTTACTAGATAGATTCTTTCTGCTTGAGATAAGAGAAGCTAAGGTAGAAGAGTTCATGAACCTAAGGTAAGTTTCTACGACTTTGAAAGAGTATTGTCTTAAGTTCAACCAATTAGCTAAGTATGCTCCCAACTTGGTAGCAGACCCTAGAGCGAGCATGAGTAAATTTCTTTCTAGGGTTTCGAGTTATGTGTTGAAAGAGTGTATAGGTACTATTCTAAATAGAGATATGGATCTTTCAAGACTAAAGATGCATGCACAGCAAATTAAGACGAATAAGATGAAAAAAAGAGTGTGAGTAAGAGAGCCAAGACAGGTAGTTGTATTTTCTCGTAGTCAAGGTCCCAAGGTGGTAGTGGTTCTCAGCATGGTCAAAGATTTTTAGTTCCAACTCCATCTTCGGGTAGTGTACCCGTACCTACGTTTGGAGGTGTCAGATCTGAAGGAGCGCCAAGATCCAAGGCCCAGAGTAGTGCTAGTGGTGTTTGTACCCATCCGCTTTGTAAAGAGTGTGGCAGGCACCACCGAGGCATGTGTAGAGCCGTTAGTGATGTGTTCTTTGGATGTTGTGATCTAGGCCATAGAATGTGAGACTGTAGAGTGTTAACATAGAGGGGTAGACTCCGTGCTCTTCAGGCTCGTCTTGATTATGAAGGGCTCCCCAACATAGACCCAGGTATGTTATGAGCCTTCCATCTATATGACATGCATTGTTAGATCCATCGATTTTATCTTGAGCATTATATGTTAGCATGAGTCATGCATGAGCTTTAGATCTCAATTGATCAATCATGACCTAGGCAGTAGGTACCCCGTGCACCGCTCCAGTATTTCAACGAAGTGTGTTTAGAGGCACATAGGGTCCTAAGGGGGAGATACCCCATAGTGTTATGATGTTTTCATATCCTTAAGTTTATTTATATGCATGTTAATATTCTTATAATGAAGCTAGCATCAGTGATCATTGTATTATCAGTCGTGCTTTTGAAGGTCTGTTCAGATAGACATTCATGCATTAGATATGCACGTTCAGTAGAAAGAGTTCAGCTTGTTAGTGCGTTTTCAGCCATGCATTCGTGAGGTTAGCCTAGCTATGAGTCCATGTAACACATGTTCATTTATGCTATGAGGATTAAGCTCCAAGTAGCTTTAGTCGAGTGTTCCATTTGTTAGAGATGCGTGCCCAGTATGAGGACTCAGTATGTTAGTCGTTTTAGTTGCGCAGCCATGCCTTAAGATGTTTCTGTTTCTTAAGTAAGTTCTATTGTTTAGTACTCCTAAACTACCAAGTAACATTAAAGGACGAATGTTCCCAAGGGGGAGATGATGTAATACCCCGCAAAGTTCTCTTCTAGTTTGAGCCTTAGAGCGTATCCAGCAAAGCAGAAAATCTGAGTCGAAAAGTTTCAGAAGTATTTTCCCAAGTATGAAACATTTTGAATCATGTTTAATTTCCCAAATTTCTACTATTAGTCATGTATACCATTGAACAAGTTTTCCATCGATACAAATTTCATCAAAATCTGACATTGGACGAAGAAGTTATGGCCGTTTTACTAAGCGTTGTCAGAATTGTAGGTTTGACGATCAATCTGATGGACCGCTAAGTCCTTGGTGGACCGTCAAGTGTCCCGTCAGACCAAGGCAGTGGCTTCCTTTTTTGGTCATCATATGATGGCCAAAGTGGTGGACCATTAGAAAGTTGATGGACCATCAAGGGGCCCATCAAACTAACACAGAATGTCCTATTCCTGGACCCCGAGTGACGGACGATCTGGTAGACCATCAGATTTCTGAAGGACCGTTACTTCAACCGTCACTCCGAGAAAGAACATCCCAGTTTTGGCACTTCAGTGACGGACAACTTGGTGGACCGCCAGTCCCTCTGACGGACTGTCTGGTTGACTGTCACCGACCCCGATCGGAATTTTCTAGACAAATTTTAAAGGGTCATTTTGGTCCTTTCCATATCCTCCCCCAGATCTATAAATATCGGGCCAAGGGCCTTCAACTTCATTTTTCTCTCTTCTACCCAAAAATTAGGGTTTCCAAAATCAAAATACTCTCTTCTCCTTTCATAAAATTCAAGAGAGATCAAGAAGGATCTAGAGAAATCAAGAACTCCTTTCAAGAGCCTTCAAGAAAAGATATTTTTAGGTAAGTAGATGTTGATTCTTGGGTCCCTTTCATCCAATAAGCGCAAGTACCCCTTTTTAAACTTAAGCATTTTATGTTTTGTAATATTCCATGATTTGTATGAGTTGAAGTTGATGTTACTTGTATTGTTGAGTTTGCATTCATGATTGTTTGCAAGATTTATGGACTTTGACCCCAGTATGTGGAATTTAGGTGATGTTGTGATGAGCCCCTTTTGAAGTTGGTGTCTATGTGAGGTGTTCATGACATTAGGGTGTAGAGATGGTTGAATAAGCGGAGTATACACCCCATAGGTTTGATGAAAGGCTGAGGTGAAGCACAGAGGGGCATTGTAGTATGTTAAAGGGGAAACCCAAAGTTGTGTGCTAGTCCATGCATGCCTAGTGTTTGATGAAATGCCTTAGTAAGCGGAATGAGCCATAATAATAATATAGAATCCCCGAGTAGGTGTAGAACCATACATGTCTAGTGGTTGTCGAAAGACCATACTGATTCAGTTGAGATGAAATAACGGTAAATCTCCCAAGTGAGTGCTCTTTAATTTATTTTAAGTTTTGATACATGCTAAGTGGTTAGCAAGAGAGTAATGACATGATAGTGTGAAGTTTTCCCAAAATCTCGTGATATGTAGATATATGTCGAGACCGGTATAGGTGTGAAGTACTTGATGTAAGACTTTGTTGAATGGGGTATAATTTAATAACATGTCTTTCTTAAGTTACTTTGTGATGATGAATTGATATTGATGATCCCTTAAGTGTTAGAAGCGATCATTTGGTAATCATGATGGTGAATAGAGGTTTGTATTTCCTAATTGATAGATGCGATGCCGTAAGGTTTGTGAGGGGAAAAGTATGTTATGATTCTGAAACACTTAGCGTGACCCCTTGGTAGTTATGATGATTAGTAGACGTTTGTAAATCCTTGTAGGGTTGAGGTGATGTTCTAATGATTGTGAAATTGAATAAATGACATGATTTCTGAGTTTCTTGTAATATGCCCGAATGATGGTAATGATGCATGGATGCTTGTGATGCTTGAATGAATGATGACGCTTTACTTTTATATTATCGAGTCCTGGGGTATTTATACCCAAAAATAGAGTTGTTATCTAGAGCCCGTGTCAGTTTCTCGATAATTCCAACCTAGCTATGATTTTTAAAACTCAGTGAACTATAGAACTCTGTATCCTCAGACAAGTGCGAAGCTTAATAAAGCTCAGTAATCTCAGTTATCTCTGTAATCTCTGTATCACTAGTAATCTAGCCTCAGACCTGTACTCAGTCCAGTCTTAATGGAATTCAAGTGATTCAATTCTAATCTCAGAAATGATTCGAATAATCTAATTAAGCTATGTATCGTCAGTCAGATACTGTGATTCGATATTGTTTCTTTCAGATACGGAACCAAGTAAGCTCAACATATTTCAGTCAGATCATTTGAGAAACATGATCATGTAAACAGATTCAGCTTCATTGTGTTCATTTTATGGATTCAGTGAAAGTGTTTCAGTTGGAAGTAGAAACTAGCACCGAGCGAGGGAAGGGATGGCTATTCCTCCCATCAGAGAGAAGGAGGCCGGAGTCGTTAGTAGCAATCCCTGAACTCCACAACTGCATAGCCAGAGCAGGATATAGAAGTCCCTGTCAGTAGAGGCTGTAACTGTTAGGGAGGTTGACTATTATATTACCTCAGGTCGACTTCCTGTGAGGGTCATCCCATCAGAGAGGCTTGACCCGAGAGTGAGTCTTTACCCGTGGCATGGTATTGACGCCCTTCCAGCTGGGGTTACAGCTTGGACCCCACCTGTGGTAGGTCGGGGCATATCGGTTAAGTAACTACTTCCCACAATTGCAGTTTATGTATCAATCTTCATAAGTCAAGACCATGTGGTACAGTGTCTATCTCAATAAGGAACTCAGATAGTTCCATTAATTCATGGACCATCCCGTCAGATAGGCTTGGCCTCATATACAGATGCTTACTATCATATTTAAAGATCTCCCAATAGAAAGGCTTGATCTCAGTCTTAGATCATGTTGAATATTCTTATTATCATATTTAAAGATCTCCCATCAGATAGGCTTGGTCTCCTTCTCAGAATTTGGTGAGGATTCTTGTTGTCAGATTCAGATATAGTCCTATTTTATTATCATTGATAAAGCTTCTGAAGTTATCTATTAGAAAAGTTGAATCTCTAATTCTGTCGGTTAAAAGCGGTCAGCTCAGAACTCAGTCTTTGATATAAGTATACTCAGATCCTCAATTATCAATAGCAGATGAGTCAGTGGTTCAGTATCTCAGTGATGGTAGTGAGTTTAGCTCGTAGTAAAGCAGTATCCAAGGTCAAGTCTCTAGAGTTGTGATGATTATGAGTATGATTTATGCATTCTTGTATGTGTGCTTATTTTCGTGCGGTATTCTCACGATCATTTAGGTTATACATATTTTTCATGTATGAGCCCTTACATTTATCCTTATCCCCTCTACATACTCGGTACTTTTTATGCTGACACATTTGTGCGATGGTGTCTCATTTGACACCATAGGTTTAGAGGCACAGGATCCAAATTATCCTCAGCAGTTCCGTCCCCGTCAGCAGCAGTAGCAGTGAGTCCTCTTCTTTTGAGGATGAATCTTAGTGTACTATTATTGTTTCAGATTTTGTTTATTTTCAGTTGGCGGAGTTAGTTGGGGACCTGTCCCATCAGCACCACAGTTCAGACAATTTAGAGGCTTTTTAGAAGGATGTATTAGTATTCAGTTTTCTGTATTATGAGTATTCATAGATGTGTTGAACCTTATGGCTAGTTTCAAATTTATTTTAGACATTGTCTAATGTACAGGTACAGATATCAGTAAAGGGTTAGCTTATGGTCCTTCGGGTTCATAAGAACTGTGTGACGTCTCGGGATGAGATCTTGGGGCGTTATAACAAGATACCAGATTTTGCTAAGTCTAAAAATAAACTTCAATTGGGTGCTTGAAATTCATTCAGAACCCCATGAGGGAAAACAAACTATTCTACCATACCAAATCTTACATTCTAGACTCAATAAAACCATCAAAATTTTCATCCAAGATCTTTCGACTAAGTGTAGGGCCTACATCTATAGTTACATTTTCCGTATAATCTATCCAATAGCCCAAAATAATTCCAAAATCCTCAATACCTAAACCAACAGTGTCTTTAGCCTAAAATCAACATTTTATAGCTGATAACACTGTCAAAATTCTCATTCAAGGTCATCTGCTAGGATTTTTGATCTGAGATCAAATCCAAAACAACAAAAGCTCCAAAACAGATTAATGAGCCTAAAATCCAAATAAATTATTCGATAACCAAATTGATTGTTTTGGTAAACTAGAAATGATCTATAGTCACTGTGGGGAGGCTTTAAACATCAGAAATAAACACAAATGAAGGAAATGACTAATGGTTCATTACAATAGATCCCTATGCCTTCAATATGTGATGTCATCCTATTTCCAAAATAAATATTTTGTTCACTTCTCATTGGCTTCCTTAGAGCTTGAAAACCCTACATGATTTGGCAGTAGGAGTTGTGGAATCAAAATTGATCCGCCGTGTATTATTAGAAAGTTTAGTGAAATTAGATTCATATTATACAAAGGTAAAATTACCTTTCTTATGAAGCCACTTCTTGTATTTATGGTAATATTTCTTCTAGTGTCCCTTCTTTCTGTAGATACAAAAAGTGGCTTTGTCAAAACTTCCATTCTTCTTCTTCATAGAAACACTCTTTTCCTTCATTGTATTTTCCTTATAATGAGTGCACAAATTAGTAATTTCAAGTACCTCATGTTTCAACCTCTCCTCTTCTTGCACACACATGGTCAAGAGGTTATTGTTGGGCCAGTTATCTTTATATGTGTTTTAAGATATCATAAATGGATCATATTTCAGTAAAAAAGAGTTGAGAATAGAATGTAGAAGAAATGCTAAAGACATATCAACTTTAAGAGAATTAAGTTTAGAAATAATATCTCTCATCTCCACAATGTGATCACACACGGTATGACTTTTATCAAATGTTATGGCGAAGAGCCTTTTTATAAGGGTGCTACCCAATTCCTTATCAGAGCTTACAAATTGGTCATCAATTGCCTTTATGTAACCTTTGACATTTTCGTTGTTAGAGATGGAACCCCTAATGCTTTGACTTATATGAGCTTTTATGAGTATTAAGCTCCAGATATTAGATTGCTCCTACCACTAACAAGAAGCCTTAGCCTCTCATGTAGTTGATTCCTTGGGCTTAGGTGGTTTTTCAACACGGAGTACCATATCCAGATCCAAACACCCTATAGTGAGAAAGACTTAATTCTTCCATTCAGTAAAGTTGTCACTGGACATAATTGTAGTTCAAGCATTTTTATCAAATAAAGCAGTAGGAAAAGTCGTGTTAATTGCAAATTAAGGATACACATACATAAGCTATAAAATACATAACCATCAAAATGAATCACATAAATATCAATTCTTAACTAAATTTTAAGCCTTCTTGTGGATAGAGGTTGCAACCTATGCATAGAATTAGTTAACTTGTTTTGACTAGAAAACCAAATAAAACTAGAAAACAATCCATACCTTTGGGCATCAGATAATTTTTAAACAGGAAGATTTACTATCTAGTCTAGTTAATCTAACCAAACTAGTTACCTCCTTGTAGGGTAAGGTTACAATTTGGATAAGATAATCGGAGAACTTTATTAGATGTCATTATTATATCTTCATCATTAACTTTATCTGATTAAAGAATTTGTGTTCTTTATATTATATACTCGGGATGTTGTGGCTAATCCAAACATATGATAAAAAGAATTCAGAAATGACATATTACATCAAATAATTAACTTAAAATTTATGTTAATTATCAAAATACAAAAATGGATCGAATAGATTGAGGCTACACCAAAGCAATCCTTCGTATAAGGCATCTTAATGTATTTAATTTTAACGATTAACTTAAATATATAGTTGATTAATGACAATGCTAAAACCTGATTTAAGAGGCATAGCTTACATCAAAGCAATCCGATATACAAAGCATCTCATGTTAATCGAGCTAAAATCATATGAAAAAGCAATATGTCGAGCCTACATATCCTTTGTTAAAACGGTAATTCCTTAGCCATAGTCATAATAGGTTTCATACGATAAGGGAATAGACAAAGCCTATCTCCCATTCATTTTTTTTATAATTATTACAAGAATAGTTTTAATTAAACTTAATAATTATTAGAAGAAATGAAATAGTAGCCAAACTTTATTAATATCAAAACACAAATAAAGAAATGTTTTAAAAATCATTATCGCTACTGATTGCAGGACTTAAGAAAAATAAAAGCAATTTGATAAGCCTCTTACAAATTTCAACGCTATTAACAAGTTATAGTTTACTGTTTAAACAAGACAAAAAAGAAAAACGATATATATTGAATTTTATATAAGTCATAACGCTAGTACTTGTTCATATGAAAAACAGACAAAAGTCATAGAGATCCGACAGGTACTACTGTGCTATAGAGATTTTTAATTAAGTTTGAGAAGCACATGAAATTCAATTATGCAATTATTAATTCACTACTCATTTTAACACCAAACAACATGGCTAAGGATAGGTCTGATACCACATGTTAAATTTCAGCACATACATGGAGCCTAAACTCATGGGAAAATTTAAATGGGAATGTACCTTCAACCATCATTTTCCAAGTATAAGATAAAAGAAAACTTGAGAGATAACTTATAATAAGCTTAGGAGTCCTCTAGCCAATGCCTATCAAAAGATATGTCAGTCTGATGGAGTCAAAGGTGCATTTATAGGTTGGCTAGGGATCCCTAGGTAAATAACTTTAACCCAAGAGACTTTCATAATTATTTTTTGCAATCAAAGAAATATTATATATGCATAACGTGGAGGAAAAATAATTGACTGATTTATTATTTTACTTGGGAGATAAACTAAATTTCTTATAAAAAATATGTGGATCATTAATAAATAAGATTATACATAATATTCTTACAGATATTACTCCAATACTTAATATAAAACACTCGACTTTCGCTTCATCTCTTTATATATTTTCGGTGATATGTTTGCTGACAAAATGAATGAAAAGAAAAAGGAACATATACAATTTAACATTTGTTATATTAAATCACCTAATGGCTTTTTCAATATATGATTGTGGAAATAGTGTCAGCTACTTAACCCTTATACCTTAATTAATCTCCATTCCTAATATCTACTTATAACATCCAAATACTGTATCTCAAACTCCTCATCTAGTGCTTCTTTAATCAAATCACTACTAAAATAAAATTATTAATTATTATTACTCTTACAAATAAAAATAAAAAATGTGGTCGGTTTTTAAAAATATTTTTTATTTATATTTTTTAAATAAAACCGACCACAAGTGGTTGATTTCTAATTAAAAAAAAAGAAAATAATTTTAATAAATCGACAACTTGTGGTTGGTTTTTAATTAAAATAAAAATACAACAATTTTTAAAAATCAACCACTTATGGTTGGTTTTTAAAAAAATTTAAAAAAAATTAACTTTAAAAAATCGACCACATGTGGTTGGTTTTGAATTAAAATAAAAAAAAATAATTTTAAGACACTAACCATTATGGTTGGTTTTTAATTAAAATAAAAAAATAATTTTAAAAAACCGATCACTTGTGGTTGGTTTTATAATTAAAAATATAAAATGTAAGATAATTATTTTTAAAGAATAATTATATAATCTAATATTTACTTTATGTAATCTAATTATTATTATTAGTAAAAATAATATATCAGATTATATATATAATCTAATATATTTACTTTATTAAAATATAATTATATATAATCTAATATATTATTTTTTAAAATTATACTGATTACACGTAATCAATAATCAATATAATAATAATAATAAAACCAATCAATGTTAGATTTTGTGAAAAAACATACACTAAAAAATATATCAAATATAATATACAAATTACGTTAAACATAATCTTTATCTTTTACTTATATTTCAATATATAAAATAAAAATTTTCCTTTATCTATACGTTAAATGACGCTAAATATACATAATCTTTCCATAATGAATATGTGTATACATATATCATACAGTTAGGATAGACACTTGAAAACTGATGTTTATAGTACGTATTTGGAAGCTGAAAACTAATATTTATAGTACGTATTTGAAAGATGATGTTTGTTATGGGGTAGTAAAATCGTCTATGTGATGTTTATAGTATGTATTTGAAAGCTGATAGACAATTGAATATATGTATATACGTATATCTCATGTAGTGACGTATGCAGTAATCAAAAGCAAGATAACTGAATCTATATATCAAAATATTTTGAATGATACACCGATATGTATGATACTATTGAGGATATTAATATAAGATGGTCAAAATAATCGTTAACTCATCAAAGTATGAATTCGAAATACATCACATTATATGATGGGGTAATATACTCTTGTACGTATGTGATGTATATATATAGTATGTATTAAGAACTTGATATAGTAGATAGTGTGTATATATGTGTGTGTGTGTATAAGTATATATATAGTATATACTGCTTTCCACCCACAGTCGGACGGGAAAGTAAAAAGGACTATTCAGACACTAGTAGATATGGTTTGGGCTTGTCTAATTGACTATAGTGGTAGTTGGGTTGATCATTTGCCTCTATAGAGTTTTCATATAATAATAGCTACCACTCTAGTATTGTGATGGTTCCATTTGAGACATTGAATGGTAGGAGGTTTATATCTCCTATTGGATGGTTCTAGGTCGGTAAGGCAGAGATGTTTGGCCTGGATTTGGTTCACCAAGTGATGGAGAAGATGAAATTAATTAAGTATGGAAGTAAAGCTTCCCAAAGTAGCCAAAAGTTCTATGCAGATGTGAGGCATAGGGAGTTAAAATTTGAGGTTTGTGATTCGGTGTTCTTGAAGGTATCTCCCATGAAGGGAGTAATGTGGTTTGGGAAGAAAGGGAAGCTCAATGCTCAGTATGTCAGCCCATACTTGGTCTTGAAGAAGTTTGGTACTGTTGTGTGTGAGTTGAAGTTGCCTCCTAGCTTGAGCTCCATTCATTTGATGTTTCATATTTCAATAAATAGAAAGTGTGTGGGGGATCCTTCGACGGTTGTTCCTTAGGAAAAGATGGGTATTTTGGATTCCTTATCATGTGAGGAAGTCCCAGTTGATATCTTGGATTGGCAAGTTCATAAGTTGCGGATGAAGGAAGTATCTTTGGTAAAGGTTCTATAGAGGAACCACAAGGTTGAAGATGCTCCTTAGGAAGCCGAAGAGGGTCCCAGTATCCATTCTTGTTCTCCACTTTGGAAAACCATACGTAAGGTATGTGTTATTCTTAACATCTTTATTTTCTGACCTTGTTAAAGAAAAGATTGATTTCCTTGGAATCTTTGTCTTCTAACTTAGTTTAAGGTAAGAGTAGAGGTATATGGAGTCCAATCATACCTGTGCTTCCTTGTCCCATCATTTAAGGAAGAATGATCTAAGTGGGAGAGAATTGAAACACCCAGATTTATGGCCCTTAAAAATTCTAGAGCTTTGGGCTCAATGCCTTGGTCACGACTCGTAGGACCCTGGTCGTAACAAAAACCGAAACTTAGTGGCAAAGTTCTACTCTAAGTATGAGTGGCTCACTATGAATTGTGAGGATATGTTATGAGTCCCAGCTCAAATCGTAAGATGTCCAGTGTTCAATTCTTTTGACTAGACCTTACGAGTCATAAGATCTCCTTATGAGTGGGTTGGTGGAGTGTAAGGTGGGCAGTGTATGGAGGTGCTAATAATTGTTTTGGCTACGACTCGTGGTCATAAGTCATAAGGTGTGGGTACGAGTCAAGGGGTTGACTCATAATCAAAGGCGGGTTTTCTCCAATTTTTAAGTTGAGGGCATTCTAGACATTTCCCCTCTTGTCCCGCTTAAAACCCATATTTTCTAACTTCTTTAGGGAATTATTATCAATCATAAATACATCAAAGAACCTTTGTTAGCACTCCCAAAGCCTTAAGGTTAAGAACACTTAGGGTTTTCATCAAGCTAATCAATTAGGGCTTTCAAGGGTGATTTCTCTCCGTACTTCCTGGTGATTAAGGCTTGTTACTCTTCCCCGATTGCTAATTTTGTAAAAACATGTGATTTAATGTATTGTTCATGAAATTATTGTGATGGTTTTGAAACATAAGTTGGTGGTTTTTAATGTTTATGAATTGAACAATGTTTGTCATGGTTTATATGTGATTATCATGCTTTAAATATGGTTTTGAACTTGTGGGTGCATAGGGATGGTGAATGAACTAGGGAATTGTGATATTCCAAAACTTTTTGACTTTCGAAGTGGTTATAACCCCAACCTGATAATGTGAAATTGGTTTTAGTTATGAGAAACTGTGGAAATTTTTAAAATCAAGCTAGTCTCAAACTCTTGCATGATATAAAAAGGTATTTGAAATACAATGGTCTGATTTATTGAACAAAGGGAGTAGGTGTTCCCTAATGTGTATTAATAAACAAAAGGAGTTGTTCTCCCCAAGTTAATGGAAATTATTTTGGTATGACGTTTTACCTTGCAAGTGTAGTTGGTATGACGATACCAACATTGTATGAATTAATGTGGAATATGATTTAATGAATGGGAATGTGTTATACTTGTTTTAATTTGGCTATAATAAGGGTTGTGTAGCTGAGTCAGGAAAGTGAAGGTCCGAGTGACTGATACTGGAAACCGTATTTACCAATGCGGGAGTTAGAGTCACCAGGGAGGTTCGAGTCCTCCTTATAATTAATTCATGATTAGGGAGGTTTGAGTCCACTGTAAATCATAATATGATCGGGTGCTTAAGTCACCTAATTATATGTTGGAGGGTTCAAGTTCCCCATGCGCATATATATGATATCATTGTACTTAGGTGGATAGGCTACAAGGGTGGTCTCTGGCCTATAGTTGGCTTGAGATACCCGTCATGACAAACCAAATGAAAATATGTATATAAAACTAAGGGAGAGAATACGAAACAAACATAATGACCAACAATCCTCACAACCGTCCACAAAGCCTCTAAAACTAGAATACCAAATTAGGTAGGGACATGCCCCCGACCATGAAAATGAGACTTTTCAATTCCCAAAATCTGAAAAGAAACCAAAGAAAATGGTAAAGCTTTTCAAAAGATAGAGGCTCACCACTCTACAACAACTAAACGTACAACCGTAATACCTAACACTGCACAAGGGTAACAGAAAAGTCTTCGAACCTTAAATCATGAAAGGATGTAGCATCCAAGGATGATCGATGGGATAAGCACTATCATGTAACTTAAGAAAAGTGATATAATAATGCCATGTCCAAAACAAATTAAACCACATACACACATTCATACATACATATATATAGGATGCCGGTATAAGGTAAAGAGTCATGAACATGAGAGAATCATTAACGTAGAATCTATAGCTCTATTCATCCTAAGGACACCAATGGACTATATGGGTTCAACTCCTCTACTAAAAGGGACCCAACGCATGTTAGCCACATGAACCGAGGAAATCCGAGGGAGGGCCTGAGACACCAAAGCTCCAACTATCCCAAAAAAATATAATGTGTGAATTATGTATCAAGCTGACAAATGTGGTTTCCAGTACTAGTCCCCCCTGGCATATCCACTTTTACTACAAGCTACACCCCCCCTTTTAAGCTAAAATTTAAACATTTACACATAATCCCATCTATTAACCCAAGAATAATTTATCAAGGCATTTACCGTTGGTATCGGCATACAAATTTTGCATGCAAACTAAGTCCCATTATGACATTCCTATCTAATTAAACCAACTAACTCCTAAGTTCAATTTTTAAACCAAATCATGACTACCAAGGCATTTCAAATAAATTTTAATCCATTTGTCAATTAATATTATGCAATAGTTCTAAAAGTAAGTTAAATTATGCAAATTCCACATTTAAAACCAAAGTTCATGATGGTGGGTGGAGGATATCACCATTATCAAGAAAAAATCTAAAACTTTGGGGAAAACATTTTTCCACATTTTAATTTTCCATAACCATGCACCCATTCAATTTAAAAACCATAATTTAACATGAATATTATATTCAAAACATGGGGAAAGTATTTCCAATAGTAGACAATAAAAAATCCTCAACTCAAATACAAACCCACAATTAAATTCACATGAACAATGATTAAACATATGCCTTCATATGAATATCAAGTTAGGGAGGACAGACATGCCTTAACACGAAAAAAATTTGAAGAAAAATCCAAAGTTTGGAGCTTGGATGATTAATCCCTTGAAAACCCTAATTTCTCTTTCTTGGAAATTTAAGAGGAGACACTGATTTTATTATTTGATAATTAATGTTAATAGGGACCCTTAGATGTTTTAAGGTTGTGAGTGAAATGTAAAAGAAAGAAACGATCAAAATTCCATTAATGAAAATGTGTAGAAAAATTGCTCCCTATCGTTACGGGTCAGTGATGACTCGTGGTGACTGGTCATGAGTCATTTCCTGGACTCGTGGATTGAGAAAAAAGTTTAGCCCATCTCACGTTTTTGTTCATGAGTCCCTCACCATGACTCATGACCTTACCCAATGACTCGCGGGGTCTAGTCGTGACCGCAAAAGTGACCTAGGGCAACCTTACTGATGAGATAATAAGTCTCAGCTAATGACTCATGACGAGTGATAATGAATCATAACTTGAGTCATTTCTTATGTAGTGTTCAATTTCACTTCAAAAATTTTAGAGTAAAAAACTTGGAGTATTAAACTAAACAATCTATTTCCTCTTCCGAGAAGCTTTTATAAGGTTCCATGCTATCAAAAACAGAATATACTCATCAACATAAGAACAATGATACCCATATTGCACTATTGTTCTTCAATCCAAAACTATGTAAAAATCACACATATTTACGGAATCACACTTTCGAAACCAACACAACATTCCTTTATGCTCAAGAAAAATTTAACCTAAAAAATGGGAGAATTCTGAGCTTTAATCGTGCTACAATCAAGCCACCAAGCTTTTATGGATTTTAAAAAAAGATGGAGGATTTAACGATAAAGTTAGTTTTATGTTACCATAAATTCAATAAATAAACACGTTAATAGGCTTTGCCAAAGCTCCATAATCACCCACAAATAATTCTCCTAAGTTTTCACACTATAGGGTTTTTTCTCTCTTGAGAATGGGTGAAAAGAGGGAAGAAACTGGGGAAAAGGGGAATTTATAAGCACCAGTTTCCACTAAAGTAGTCTTTGGGCCACTTTAGCAGTCACCGTTAAAGCACCTGGGTGCCTCTAAAGTGGACCTATCCCTATGAGCTAGCCGCTAAACCAGATTATAGGACACTTTAGTACCAGGTGATATCCCGCTAGAGTGCCACAAAAGTAGTACATGTTGTTTGCACTAGGGATACTAAATCACCCAATGTAACACTAAATATCCCTCCACTAAAGAGCCCAAAGGTTCACTTTAGCGGTCACACCAGATTTTATGCACCAGCTAGAGACTTGTAATATTTACTAGTCTTGGCCAACCTCTCGAGAGTTATCTGGAATCCCATATACTTAAGCAATCTATGCTACCCTATAAAATTCAATGCTACAGACCTAATGGCGTAGTCAAAATTCCAATCTAAGGTCATTGCGATGTAAAGTGGATCCCACACCCACTTGCAATTTTTCTTAACTTCTTTCCAATAGCCCAAAATTAGTCCGAGAGCCTCTAGACCCAAACTAGGTGTACACCCATCCTGAAGTTCATCTTTTAGAGCTGTAGAGTATTCAAAATTGGCATACGAGGTTGTTTGACTAAAGCTTTTGCCCGCCAGCCAATTTAAACCCCGCGAAGGCTTTAAAATAGGGAATTAGCTCTAAGATCCAAAAGAACTACCTGATAATCGAACTTTCAATTCCAACAAGTCATAAATTACTTATGGAAGATATAGGAAATATATATCAATGAAGAAAATAAGTGGAAATATATAAAATGATCTTGAGGATTATTACAATATCCATTTCTAAAAGACTTTTCGTCTGTGAAAGTAATTGATTAGGATGTATCTGAGGTCTCAAACAAGTGAGAATACTAGGTCCTCATATCACTCTAGATCTCCAAACTAGACTCCTCTACTGGGCGTGCCTATCCTAATCCTTAACTACTGGAAATCTTCTCGTGCGCAACTACCTCATATCACTGGCCAATATGAGCACAGGCTCCTCCAAGAAGGTCAACCCCTCATCTAGCTGAATCGAGTCTCATATAAGAACTTAAGAAGGATCAGGAATATACATAAAAACATGAAAAAATTAATGGATAATAACAAAATATAGGGTAAGATAACATAAAATCCATCTTACCAATAGTGCAAAGAATCTCACAGGGTCTAATATATCTAGGGCTGAGCCTACCTTTCCTCCTAAACCACATCACACTATTCATGGGGGATACACAGAGGAATACTTGGTCACCAACTCCAAATCTCAAGGAACAAAGTTTATGATCTGTATAAAACTTCTGCCTAATCTAGGTTGCCCTCAATCTTTCCTGAATCACCTTGACTCTATCCAACAACTCCTGATGTAAGTGTATACCACGGGGCCTAATCTTAAAAGTCTCAAACCATATAATTGGATAATGAAATTACCTACTATATAAATCCTCAAAAGACACTATATCATTACTCAAATGGTAGCTATTATTGTATGTGAACTATGCCAAATCTAAGTGATGCTCCCACTGACTTCCAAAATCCATAACACAGGCTTAGAGCATATACTCGAGTACCGGAATAGTATGGTCTGACTTCCCGTCAGTCAAGGGATAGAAAATCATACTAAGATCTATTTGAGTGCCTAAATCCTCCTAAAAAGCTCTCCAAAATCTAGAAGTGAACACTAAACCTTTGTTTGAGATGATATATTTAGGCACACCATACAAACAAACTATCTCACTAACATAGATACGAGCCAATCTCTCAACACTAAAGGATATTTGAATAGGGATAAAGTGTTCTGACTTGGTCAACTGATCCATAATGACCCAAATACCATCAGAGCCATAAGAATTATCGGGAAACCCACTAATAAAGTCCATGGCAATTTGCTCCCATTTCCAATTAGGAATGGACAAACTATGAATCAATCTACTAGGTCTTTGATGTTCATCCTTCACCTACTAACAACAATGGCAACGAGCTACAAAATCCACTACCTCTATTTATACAACTCCATGATTTTGGGTGCATTTACATGCCTAAGTACCATAGTTTACTCATCTATTACCTAAATTTTAAGAGAAAAGTGTCTGGATTCATATGTTTTTATTCTGACTTTAATGTAAATGAGCTAACCTACATAATTAATATTATTTTAGGAGTAAAAAAGGCAAATAGAGACATAAAGGGTTCATGGAATGTGGATAACACAACACATAAGCAAATTAGCATGTTAGAGGCAGTGTTGGCACCACATAATTGTAGCCCGAGGATATTTATTCATATAAATTATGTGTCGGGACTTGGGGTGATTAAAAGACTATTAAAAATACCCCAAGCTAAGTTTGAATGATTATTCTAGATCATTTGAAAGAGAGAAGTGGAAGCTAAGACATTTGTAGGAGGGCTTATCTTGTAATATGAAAATAATACCAAAACATCCTTTAATTTTAGTATGCTTAATTTGATTAATTTAATGTTCTTAAGCTTTTTAGATAGGGTTATAGGATCCTTGCAATTTATAATCTACACTATGGGTTTTTTAATTTACTCTACAATTGTTTCTTATATCCTATTTTCTTCAACTATAATGAATTCTCATTGTTTCAAGTATTGAGAGCGTGCCAAAAAATATAGCTTGCTTGAGCAGAGAAGTTGTCATCGGGAAAAGAGGGTAGTAACAAGGAGTTAGAGTTTTCAACCACTAGCTTATAAGTTAATACCTTAATCGGATTATTGACTTGGGGATTGTGTAAAATTACTTTAAACATTTTTGGTTTGGGAGAACTAAAGTGAATCTTTCCTTGAAGGTTGATAAACACTTGGATTCAACTTTTAAATACGTTTCTGTATAAGTGCAATATATTTATGATTTCATAAAATTCATAGTTAGAAAGTATTGAAATAATAAGGTGAACATAACTTTAGTTTACCATTTCTCTGTATTCAAATATTACAATATGTATCTTAATTTTTTTAAACTGAAACTATTAATTTGTCTTTTGGATGAATCCCCCCATTTATTTTGTGGAAATAAATGATTAAAAGTCAAATAATCTGCATACAACTTAATTAGCACCTTATTCCCTATGGGATTCGATCCTAACCTAGTTGGGTTATATATTTGACAACGACCACTTATGCAATTGTAAGAGAGGTATAATTTGGGCATATCAAATTTTGGAACTGTTGTCAGGGAATACAATTTCCTATTAAGTATATGTGCATTAATTTAATCTTAGTAAAGTTTCCTAATTTTACTTTTATTGTTGTTTTTGATATTTTTAGGCTATCTATTGTGCATATCACAAACTAGAAGGTCAGGAGGGTTATTATTACCTTTCAACCCAGAACCTCAAAGAGTTGGGAGCATGGCTAATCAATAAGAGGCTGCAACACTAGCTTCTTTGGTGAATACACAAGTTAACCAACAGAATGATGGATTACCCAGGAATGTACCCAATATGGATGATAATGAATTAGGTGATGACGAGTTGATTGATCCTATGAATAAGTGACATGCTGAAAATATTGCACTAGCAAATTGGAATTGGCAAGTAAGAGGTAGAGTACACCAATACTTTATGACGCAATTTGATCTAGATGATAATAACAAAGCTAATTTCGATAGAGATAGAGCTACTGGAGCAACTATAACATCACTATTAGCTCTTGGGGTGAAATTTAATATCATGAGTATGATGATCTAACTGCTCAACTTGAAGGAGTTATTTGGTGGAGTAGTTGGGATGATTCAAATCTGCATTTGGTGAATATCATCAACATTTGTAAGTTATTTGACAATCCTGGAGTGAAAAAATGCCACTCGTTTGAGATTATTTCCACTGTCTCTATCTGGGGAGGTGGTTTTGTGGCTGAATGAGCTTGCACCTGATTCTATAACCAACTGGAGTCAACTGAAAGGAGTTTTCCTAGAAAGGTTCTTTCCACCTTCCAGGATGTTACAATTAAGGGATGAAATCAGCAACTTTAGGCAACCGCCTGATGAGGCACTTCATAAAACATGGATGAGGTTCAAAAAAAGCTGACACAGTGTCCAAACCATAAGATGACATATGTGAATTTTATGGAAATGTTCTATAGGGCTTTAAATTCAATGAAAAAGCCAACCGTAGACAATGCTTAAAGAAGAGCTTTTATGGATCTCACTTTTACTGAAGCTGTAGAAATTTTTGAGAAAATGACTTCAAAAAGTAGAGCTTAGCATACTAGGGATTCTGAGGTAGGAAGCAATACTTATTCTAGTGAGATGTAAGTGGAGTAATACCAGAGCAAAGAACAACATGACTAAGACATGGCCCACATGAAGACACAAATGGATTTTCTTACAAAATGTTTGCTCTCAATAAATGTAGAGAAGGTTAAAGCTGTGGGGTCACATAGTAGGGGAGCTGAATATAATTTTAAGGAGAACGCAAACTATTTGAATAATCAAAATGGTTTTGGGTAGGTCGCCAAGGAAATCAAGGTCAAACTTATTATTATAAAGCTGGTTATAGAGGCCATGACCAAGGAAAATTGAAGAACAATAATGATAGGAGTGGATTATATGTACCACCCAGGAGTTATGACAATGCCGCTAATAATTCTTGGAAGATGTCGATGGAGAATATGATGGCCAAATTGTTAAAAGGAGTGGAGTCAATAGATACTGGAGTAAAGGAAATAAAGTGTGAATTTTCGATGATGATTCAGTTAGTTAACTCACATTCCACATCTATTGAGAATCTAGACCAACAGATAAACCAATAATCAGCAACATTCAATCAAAGAAAAAATGGGACTCTACCAAGTGATACAATCCAAAACCCGAGAAATGATGGCTCATGTATGGCTATTACCACTATAAGAGGTAAGGTATTTCTTGGTCCATGTCTGGGAGCACCATGTCATATTGATGATCTAGAGTTTGAAGACGAGGTATATAATAAATATCCAATAGAGTCTGAGAAGCTAAAAAATTATGATAAGAAAAGTGCAGAGTTAGAATAATCATCTAAGTCAAAGTAGGTTAATGATGTGGAGAAAAGAAAATCAAAGGAGGTATAGACTACTCCAACAAGAATACTAAAGCTACAACCTGTATTTCCATATAGACTGAAGAAGAAAGCAGATGCGGGTAAGTTTAGCAAATTCATAGATGTGCTAAAGAAGTTGATAGTGAATGTGCCTTTAGTTGAGGCATTAGAGAAAATTCTAAGATATGATAAATTTATAAAGGACCTCATGACGAAGAAAAAGATAGTCAGCTATGATCCTGTTGATAGCTTTCATAATTGTAGTGCTATTTCTACTAGCTCACTAATTCAGAAGAAAACTGATGCGGGAGCTTTTACTATCCTTGTAATATTAGAGCATTTAGCTTTGCTATAGCTCTTTCTGACCTTGGAGAAAGCATCAATATTATGCCATTAACAATCTTCAAACAGTTGGGTTTAGGGGCTCCTAAGACAATTACCATGCGACTATTACTGGCAGACCATTAGGCAAAGAGACGGGTAGGGATTCTATATAATGTACTTGTGAAGGTGAATAGCTTTATATTACTTGAAAACTTCATAATTCTTGCTTGCAAAGTAAACTTTGAAGTATCTATAATTTTGGGTAGGACGCTTTAGCAACTAGGAGAGTGCAAGTTGATATGGAGTTGAATGAGCTAAAATTTAGGCTCAATGATGAAGAAGTGAGTTTTGATATTTTTCAATCAATGAAACAACCAAGGGAAATGAGTGTAGTCTCGGTTATTGATGTTGGTTATGAATATGATATAGTAGTGCAAGTTGAGGAAAGGTTTCTTGTGGAAACCTTAGTTGCAGTCATGATGAATTTTTACCATGAAGGAATTAATGAGTATGGTGAGACTGTGTGTGCATTGATTGGGATGTGGTTGTATTCATATACACCTAAAAATATGGATTTGGACTTAAAGAATCATCCAACACCACCTACCAAGTTCTATTAAAGAGACACCAGTGTTGGAATAGAAGGAGCTACTGAGCCATCTGTGGTATGTATTTCTAGGTAAGGGAAACACTTTATCGATTATTATCATATCAAATTTTATGGCCATCAAGTTGTGGCTTTTATTTTTATATTGAGGTGCTATAAGAGATCCATTAGGTGGATGATTGCTGGAATCACAGGTATTCCACCTGAAATCTGTACACATAAGATTCAACTGGAATAAAATTATACCTCTAATATCGAGCATTAGCACAGGCTAAATCCATCAATGCAAAAAGTAGTGAAGAAGGATATAATAAAGTGGTTAGATGTTGGGGTAGTTTACCCAATTTTTATAGTAAGTGGGTAAGTCCTATTTAATGTGTGCACAAAAAAAGAGGTATGACGGTAGTGGAAAATAAGAAGAATGAGCTAATTCCACTTTAGACGGTAGGCTGGCGGGTCTGTAAGTATTACAAAAAATTGAATTTGTGGATGTTGAAAGATCACTTTCTAATGCTTGTCAAGGATCAAATGCACGACCGGTTGGCATGAATGGGTTGGTATTGCTTTTTAGATGGATACTCAGGCTATAATCAAATATATATTACACCCGAGGATCAAGAAAAATTTACATTCACTTATCCATATAGAACATTTGCTTTCAAAAGAATGCTATTTGGATTGTGTAATACACCGGTCACCTTCTAAAGGTGTATGGTGTCCATATTTCTGGACATGGGGGAAGACACATTAGAAGTATTCATGAATAGTTTCTCTGTGGCTGGTTATTCATTAGAAAGTTTCTTGGTGAACTTAGTCAATGCATTGCAACACTATGAGGACTTTAATCTTATTCTAAACAGGGAAAAATGCTACTTCATGGTGATAGAGGTCTATTGGGGAATATAATTTCAGCCAAAGGAATAGAAGTTGATCGAGCTAAGATAGAAGTCATTGAAAAACTACCTCCTCCTATTTCAGTGAAAGCAGTGCGTAGTTTTATTGGCCATGAAGGTTTCTACCAGAGATTAATAAAACATTTTTCATTACAAACAATTTTGAAAATTTTTGGAAAATGAAACCAAGTTTGTGTTTGATGAGGAGTTTTTGAAGGCGTTTCAATGACTTAAGGAGAAATTAGTTGGTACTACTATTATGATTGCCCTAGACTGGTCAAATTCTTTTAAAGTGATGTGTGATGCAAGCGGGGTTACACTTAAAGTTGTTCTTGGTCAAAGGAAGGAAAAACTTTCTAACCTCATTTATTACGCCAGTAAATCTTTAAATGGGGCATAAAAGAATTACTCCTTTACAGAACAAGAGCTTGTAGTTGTGGTTTATGCATTTGAAAATTTTTGTGCATATTTATTCTTAACTAAGTTTGTGGTTCACACTAATCATACAACACTAATATACCTTATGGAAAAGACAGATGCTAAACTGAGGCTTATGATAGGGGTACTGTTACTTCAAGATTTTGACTTTGTAGTGAAAGACCAAAAAGGGTCTGAAAATCAAGTAGCAGACCATCTGTCGTGGTTAGAGAATGGACAAAAGATCATAGAGAAGGTGAATATTAATGAATCTTTTTTGAATGAGTAAGTTCTTACTGCCACTCTTGATTTAGTACCATGGTATAAAGATTTAGCGAACTTCATTGTCAGTGACATCATTCTAGATAATCTTATGTTTCATTAGAAGAAGTTCTACATGCCATGACCCTGTATTTTTTTGATTAGTCTTATTTATTTAGACATTGTGCTGATAATATCATTAAAAGATGTATACCAGAGGTAGAAATATTTAGTATCTCGGAGGCATTCCATATATCCCTAGTTGCGGGATATCATTCAAGTTATCATACTACACAGAAGATTTTACAAAGCAGTTACTATTGTCCATCAATTCACAAAGAGGCTTATGATTTTGTGAAGGCTTATGGTCAATGTCAACGACATGGATCTATCTCTAGATATCATTATATGCCAATGACTAAGATATTGGAGGTGGAATTATTTAATGTTTGGGACCCTTTGGAAGCTCTTATGTTCTCAAATATATCTTGGTTATTGTAGACTACGTGCCTAAATGGGTGGAAGCTATTGCTTTGGCAGATAATAAAGGCAAACAAGAAGCTGCATTCATGAGAAAGAATATCTTTCCACGCTTTGGAGTTCCAAGAACCATCATAAGTGATAGAGGATCATACTTCTGTAAAAATATGTTTTGAGATCCATTGATAAAATATGGGGTGAAACAACAAAAGGTAGCCATACCTTATCACCCTCAAACTAGTGGGCAAGTAGAAGTGTCGAACAAGGAGATCAAGTTTATCTTGGCTAAGATCGTAAATACAAAGAGAAGTGATTCGTCAAGAAAAATTGATGATGCCTTTTGGGTGTATTGAAAAACTTTCAAGATGCCCATCAGAATGTCTCCTCACTAGTTGGTGTTTGGTAAAGCTTGTCATCTACCTGTAGAACTGGAACACAAGGCATTGTGGTCACTCAAGAGGTTGAATTTGGGTTATAAATAAGTAGTTTACTTGAGGTTAGATCAACTTAATGTGATGGATGAGTTCCATCTCTATGCATATGAAAGGGATGAACTGTACAAGGAAATGATGAAGAGGTATCACCACCAAAGGATTAAAACGAGAGACATTCAAGTGGATAATTGGGTGCTACTCTTTAACTCTTGATTTAAGCTTTTTATTGGAAAGTTGAAGTCAAAGTGGTCGGGTCCATTCAAAATAACCCAAGTATTTAAATTTAGTTTGGCTGAACATGACAACAAATATGGAAGTGTATTTAAGGTAAATGGACAAAGGATCAAGCATCATATTGGTCAAACAAATAAGGTAGAAGTTATGTCAATGATATATCTTGACTAAGTATGAGTATTAAATATAATTGAGTCATGTTGGGATGTTAAAGTAGCTGATGCATGGGAGGAAAACCATAATTTTAGTTTTATATCATAACCACGACCAAACCTGTAATACCCCAAGAATCCCAACCGATAGTAGAACCATTCTTCAAGATCATGAGAAAAAAATTATAGTGATTTAGTATTTTTATGATAAAGTTATATTTATATTAAGTAATCAAATATGTCCTAGCTATTAGACGAATCAAAACATCCCTTACCGATTGAATTCTTGAGAAGGACATTGCTATAGTCAACTTCAAATGAGCATATCTCCGTGTCTATGAATAATTTTAGATATAATTACCCACAAATATATATATAATTGAATTAAATTTCAAATGATACAAATTTTGCAAAAATTCGACATCGGAGTAAGAAGTTATGACCGTTTTACTGAGAGCTATCAGAGCTGTCCAGGAGCAATGGGCAAGCTGACGGACCATCAAGTCAGCGACGGACCATCGCTTTGGCCATCATAACTGAAGTAGTAAGTCCATTTTCTGGCCTAAAATTGATTTTTGGAGTGACGGTTAGTCACCAGAGTGACAGTCCATCACTCAGACCATCAATTTTGTTCGAAACAGCGCTGAAACGCCCTTTTAAAGGGATTTTTGGGTCTTTTTACACCCTATTTAATATCCAATTATGTAAAATCAAAGAACATAACTCCTCATTCATCCATAACATCAAAATAAATATTTTTTTAATGATCAAAACCCAAGAACAAGATTCAAATCCTTTTCCAAGAAAACTCAAGAATCAAAACATCACCATTCAAGAACCTTTAAGAAAAGTTAACCTCCTTCAAGATTCAAGATTTTGAGGTATGAATAGTGTTTATTAATGGACTCCTTTCATCTATGAATCCGAAGGATATCTTTTATAATTTCAAGTTTATGGATTTCTTTATTAATTTTATTTTGTGTTTATTTTGTTTATGTTGAGAATGATCAATTGAATTCAAATCCATGTTGGGTAATGAATGTTATGTGGAATTGATTTGTATAGATGTATATTCATGTGAAACTAAGATTAAACCCTAGGATGATGAAATTAGAGTTGAATTATGATGTTTAATTATTGTATAATAATGTTTATACGTACCGTGCCTACCATGTGTTTAATTAAATGCCTATATGAAGGAAAAGAGCCCAACTAGTATGATATCATGAAATCCTCAATTATGTACAAGTTTATGCATATAATATGTTTGATGAAGTTCTTCAGTATATGAATTATGGATTATGATGTTAGACATGTGTTCAAGTAAGTCATGCTATGTCAGTTTCTTTCCATCGAGTCTTGGGAGTACTTGTATCTAAAATATTAGCTGTGTGCCTAGAACCATGTCATCTTGTCATGATACTCTCAGTTAATCCATGATCCATAGAACTCAGTCAGTCATGTGACTCAGGAAAACCCAGAAATCTCAGTAACCTTAGTAATTTAGTAATCTCAGTGATCTCAGTACTTAGTAATCTTAGTACCCTCAGTATTCCCAGTCAATCTTAGTAACTATAGCACTCTTAGTTAGTCCTCAGAACTTAGTACATTCCATCAGTCAACGAAACTCAGTAAATTTAGTTTAGCTCTACTAGATAATACCACTAGTATCAGTTCAGTTTAGTTAATAAATTCAGTTCATTTGATTAGTTCAGCTTAGTTAATAAGTTCAGAGTCTTTAAGATGGGAGTAGGATTCATCACCGATCGAGCCTTGGGACGGGGATTCACCCTCTAGATTGGATTGAAATCCCTAGAAGCAATCCCTAAGTTCCAAAACTATGTAGCAAGTTTATGTACGGGATGTCACCCATTAGATAGGACTGGCATACTCAGGGATCACCCATTAGCATATTTAAATATATAGGACTTATCCCAAGGGTCACCCACTAGATTAGGACTGACTCCACAATAGTTGTCTTTACTAGTGGCACGATACTGACACCTTTCCAACTGGGGTTACTGGTTGGACCACAGTTAACATAGTATGGGGCATGTCGGTTAGATGAATACATCCTATAGTTTTAGTTACAGAGTTAGGACTGTCAGATACATTCAATTTAGCTCAATAGTATAGATTAAAGACTGTCAGATACAGTCAATCCTTTTCATTATAAATAGACTCTGGGATCACTCACTAGATAGGGCTAATCTCAACTATGGTCAGTCAGTAACAGTATCATCAAATTTAGAGATCACCTGCTAGATAGGACTGATCTCAGTTTCAGTTACTCAAATATTGTATGAAACTCAGCTAGTTCTATCAGATTTAGGACTGTCAGATACAGTCACTCATGTTATCTATTATGTCAGTTATCAGAACTCATGTTATCAGTATTTAGCTTTAATTAGTAACATTGTATCAGTCCCTCAGTATTCAAAAATATAGTATCAGTCTTTCTCACTCATTAGTGATTTAGATGTCAATATCAGTAAACTCAGTGGTCAGAACTCAGCATTTTGTCCTATCATGATCTCAGTTACAGTTATGTAGTCATGCATGTATTCTCTCATTCATGTTAGTGAGTTAGTTAGTATAGTTTTTACATATAAACCATTTGCATTCAGCCTACCTCACTTGCATACCAGTACATTTGAAGTACTGACGCATTTACGCTGTGGTGTCTTATACCATAGGTTCAGAAGCATGAGATCTAGAGCATCAGTAGCATCCAGGTTCAGCAATTAGAGTTATCTGTGAGTCCTCATCCTTTGAGGATATGATGATTATATTAATATTTTATTTTTTAATTTATTTCAGTAGTCAGAGTTAGTTAGGGACGTGTACGTGTCCCATAAACTCTTTTTTCAGACAGTTTAGAGGTTTTCAGACTATAGCATGTCAGACAGTTATTTAAGTTATTTTAGTATTGATATACCATATTTTTAGTTATGTACTAATATTGAACCTTATGGTCTTTCAGTTTATGTTTCTGCATTATACAGTCTTTTATGCAATATACAGGTACAGATATCAGTCATGGGTTAGCTTGTCGTCCTTTGAGGTCATAAGCACTATAAAATATTTTGGGTACCATATTTGGGGGATTACAAACATTGTATCAGAGCATGATATACCTTATGTGGTTGCAAACAGTAAGGCCAAGATGAGTAAGTTTGTGTCAGGGGTAAATGATAGCGTGGTTAATGAGTGCTGATCCACCATACTGAATAGTAACATGACTTTAGCCAGACTTATGACCCATGCTCAGCAGATAGAAGAGCAAAAGATTAAGATAAAATAATTATAAAATAAAAAGGTGAGGACAGGTAGTTTCATCTTTGCTTAGCCTAAGTTAAGGGGTGGTAGCCATTTTCAGTATAGTTATAAGCTTTTAGTCGTAGCTCCATCTTCAGCTATTGCACCAGTACCCAGGTTCGGGAATGACCGTCATGATGGGTCGCCAGGATCCAAGGCCTAGGGTAGTGAGAACATGAGTCTTACCTATCTACTTTATGAAGAGTGTGGTAAAAATCACCTAAGTGTGTGTAAAGCAGATAGCAAGGTATGTTATGGATGTGGTAAGCCAGGCCACAGGCTATCGGAATGTAGAGTAAGGGCTCAGAAGGGAAAAGATTTATGCCAGCAAGGCATCACTTCCAGTACCACTAGGGGTCAGTGTCAGAACAGGTTTTATGCTCTTCAGACTCGCCATGATTAAGGAAATTGCCCCAGCATAGAATCGGGTATGTTATAGGCCCTTTATACTCATGATGTGCATTGTTATATCTCTTGTTTTCATTTTAGCTTAAGATTTTCAGCATGAGTTGTTCAGTCATGAATCATTCCGTTGATGCCCTATGCATCGCCCTAGTATCTTAGTAAGGTGAGCATTCTTAGAGAGACATAGTATCCCAAATGGGAGATACCCAATTATTCCTCTATACTCTCATGTATTAAATTCAGTTTCTCTTCGCATAAAGAATCCAATTAAAGTAGAGGGTACTCATAATTTATCCCTCAAGTTAATATCTCAGTCATGAGCCATGTATTAGGGGCTCAGTTCAGTTTATAAAATTCAGTTTATATGTCATCTTTCAACCTCAGTCATGTTCTCTGGTTCCCATTCATGCATACTTGAGTACATGACTTACAATGAATATCCTAGTGATAGGACAGCTTATGATGCATTAAGCATGTTCATATGAGTCACTTAAGGAAATACAAGCTAAGAGTTTTTGAATCCATCAAGTTTTAGTGTTTGATTTTGCAAGGGTCATATTTGAATGAGTATAACTCGATGTTAATAAGGTATTTTCACTAATTTAGACCCACCAAATTGTAGATAATCAAATTATCTTTCCAACGATACCAATTTCGCCTTAATCCAATACCCGAGCGAAAAGTGATGCCCATTTTCATGAGAGACAGTAAGCATAGGCCATTGGTTAGGCGCCGCTCAACCCAAGCATAGGCGATTGGCTAGGAGCCGCCTAACCTAGCTTAGGAATTAACTTGGGCACCATCTAAGTCAATTCCAGGTGCCAAAAACACTCCATTTTGAGTTATTTTAAGGGTAATTAAGTCTTTTAACACTCCTTACACGTCCCTAAACTTAACCCTGCCAAATATATAGCTTTTAAACACATTACAACCCTATTATCATCTCAAATCTCATCATCCAAAAGCACTAAAAGAGAAAAACAACTAGGGTTACGTAACTAAGCTTGAAGATCTGATTTCAAGGAAATTCCTCCGTCAATCATTAAGAATCTTTCCTTCTAAGGTATGCATGAGTTGATTTATGGATCCCTTTCATCCATAAAGCTCAAAAACCCTCTTTTTTCATTATAAAGTATGATTTCTATATTGTTAGGTGTTGATGATCATGTTGTTGATATTGGGTGATTCCTAAGATGGAATCTTTATATGTTTTTTTTTGAATTTCATGATATCATATGAGTTGGAAACATGTAAATTTGGTTGTTCATGATGTATAATTTGATGATTTCACCTATGCTTAAGATGTGCATGTAAGTTGTTTGATAAAATGCCTAAGAAACTAGAAATCATGCAATATAGCTAAATTATGACTAAGTGAAGGATTTATTATACACCCTTACGTTCCAACGACTTCTATGTTGATAATGTGCTTTGTAAATGTTGTTGGAATACTCATGAACTATTCTTATGAGATTATGCTATGTTTACTTGCAAATCCTACTTGTGAACAAGATGTATGAAAAACATGCAATCCACATGAACTTCCATGCTATTGGTATGTGTTGCCAATATGATTATGCAATGAACATGATATTAAGATTGTGCAAGTACTTCCATGTGATATGAATTCCTTTCCATGCAATACATTGTTGATAATCATGATTAGTATGAGATCCCTACTTAAGATATTATAAATTATGGGCTCTGCTCTTGTGATCAAGTCAGTTATGTGTGTCAGTTTCCTTCCGTCGAGTCTTGGGGGTACTTGTACCCAAAAACTATAGCTGTGTGCCTAGATCCATGTCATGTTTCATGATATCCAAACTCAAGCTATGATTCCATATACTTCAGTTAGTCATGTGTCTCTGGAAAACCTCATGATCTTAGTCAGTTGTCAGATATCAGTAACATTCTGCCAGTCAATAGAATTCAGTAAGATTAAGTCATGTACAGTTAGTTATTCATGTACAGTACCTCCAGATGGGAGTAGAGGTTAGCACCGAGTGAACCCAAGGATGGGAACTCACCCGCTAGTTCAGGGTGTGATTCTTAGTAGTCATCCTTGTGTTCCAAAACTACATAGCTAACGTATGTTGAGATATCTTAATCCATCAGATTAGGGTTGATGAGGTAGATTAACCTATCAGTTTAGGGTTCCCACCATTCTCATTAAGTACCTGCTAGATAAGGGTCACTCATAGGCTGTCCTTACCCATGGCATGATATTGACACCCCTACAGTCGGGGCAGAGATTGGACCCCAGCTTAGCCATAACGGCATACATGGGGCATGTCGGTTAAACACTATTTCCCACAGTTTTAGTATCAGTCTCAGTAAAAGAACTCAGGGTGTTCTTCAGATTTCAGTATATACAAGACTGTCAGATACAGTCATCCATGTTATCAGTTTCAGTATCAGTTATGATAGTTATGAGTAAACCATGTATTAGCTTACAGGTCATGCTATCACGTATTCATTGTCCCAGTTTCTATATATGTGTGTTTCCACTCCGACATTCATATTAGTTAGTCAGTGTTGTTCATGCATAAAACCCTTTATGTTTAGCCTACCTTCCTCGTATACTCAGTACTCCAGTTGTACTGACGCATTTGTGCTATGGTGCTTTCTTTTCATGTTACACCATAGGTTATGAGACACGAGCTCCAGCCCAGCAGTAGCGGTAGCATTCCAGTCGCAAAGACACTGTGAGTCCTTATTGATTCAAGGATAATATGATTTGATCCATTTATTTATTTCTTTAGTTTAGTTTTATGGAGTTAGTTGGAGACATTTTCCTTCAACTCCTTATTCAGATAGTTTAGAGGTTTTCAAATTTATGTTCAGATTTACATTCAGATTGAGTTGTTTTGGTATTTTCACCCACATGATTGTATTCAATTGAAACTTATGGCCTTACAGTTCTATGTATTCCGCATTATTATATCATGAATTGCAGTATACAGGTACAGATATCAGTCATGGGTTAGCTTGTGGTCCCTCGGGGTCATGAGCATTGTGTAGAATTCCGGTTTAGCGAATCGGGGTGTTATATTTAGTTATGTAGCTTTTTTCTTACACTTACTCAGTTCCCTATTCAAATTACCATTACAAACTTGGTATTCAGTTTATGCTCAGATCCCCATGACAAACTTGGTACTAAGTACTCTTGCATATCCAGTCATGCATTCATATATCAGTTCAGTCATGTAATTATGCATTAGACATGCATTCTCACTGCAAGAAATTCAGTTCATCAAGACATTCAGTCATGTATTCATGAGTCAATTATCCATGCATATGATATGCATGAATTCTGTTTATCAGTCATTCAGACATGCATGTTCAGTATGTTATATTCAATTATCAGTCATGTCATCCATGAGATCATGTTTTAGTTATTCATGTTCAGTACGTACATTAGTTATGTTCTTCCCCTCTCTCACTCAGTCTCATTCGAGGACAAATGTTCTTAAAGGGGAGATATTGTAATACCCCAAGAATCCCAATCGATAGTAGAACCATGCATCAAGCTCACGAGAAATAAATTATAGTGATTTGTTAGTTTTATGATCAAGTTATATGTATATTAAGTCATCAAATACGTCCTAGCTAATAGACGAATCAAAACATCCTTTACCGATTGAATTCTTAAAAAAGACATTTCTATAGTGAAACTCAAATAATCATATCTCCAATTATACAAAGAATTTTTGATCTTATGACCAACCAAAATATACATAATTGAATTATCTTTCCAATGATACCAATTTCACAAAAATCCATGATCGGAGTAAAATGTTATGGCTATTTTACTGAGAGCTGTCCGAGTTGTCCAGGAGCGACAGGCAAGCTGACGGACCGTCAAGTCAGTGAAAGATCGTCTCTTTGCCCATAATAAATGGAGTATTAAGGCCATTTTATGGCCCAAAAATGATGGTTGGAGTGATGGTTAGTTACCAGAGTGACGGTCCATCACTCAGACCGTCAGTTTTTTCTGAAACAGCGTTAAAACACTATTTTAAAGGGATTTTTGGGTCCTTTTCCACCCTATTTAACACCCAATCATGTCAAATCAAATAAAATCACTCCTCATTCATTCATAACATCAAAATTAGGATTTCTTTAAAGATCAAAACCCTAGAAAACCCTTCTCCAAGAAAACTCAAGAATCAAAGCGTCACCATTTAAGAACCTTTAAGAAAAGTTAACCTCCTTCAAGATTCAAGCTTTTGAGGTATGCATAGTGTTCATTCATGGAATCATTTCGCCTATGAAACCTAAGGATCTCTTTTCTAATTTCAAGTTTATGGATTTTTTTATGAATTTCATGTTGGGTTTGTTTGTTTATGTTGATAATGATCAATTGAATTCAAATCTATGTTGGGTGATCAATGTTATGTGGAATTGATTTGTATAGATGTATATTCATGTGAACCTATGATTAAACCCTAGTATGATGAAATTAGAGTTGAATTATAATGTTTAATTATTGTATAATGATGTTTATATGTACCATGCCTACAATGTGTTTGATTAAATGCCTATATGAAGGAAAAGTACCCAACTAGTATGATATCATGAAATCCCCAATTATGTACAAGTTTATGCATATCATATGTTTGATGAAGTGCTTAAGTATATGAATTATGGATTATGATATTATTCATGTATTTAAGTAAGTCATGCTATGTCAGTTTCTTTCCATTGAGTCCTGGGGGTACTTGTACCCAAAATATTAGCTGTGTGCCTATAGCCATGTAATTTCTTAATGATACTCTCTGTCAAGCCATGATCCATAGAACTTAGTCAGTGATGTGACTTAGGAATACCCAAAAATCTCAGTAACCTCAGTAGTTCAGTAATCTCAGTGATTTCAGTATTCAGTAGTTTCAATAACCTCAGTATTCCCAGTCAATCTAAATAACTATAGTACTCTCTGTCAGTCCTTAGAACCCAGTACATTCTATTAGTTAACAAAACTCAGTAAATTCAGTTTAGCTCCGCTAGACAATACCACTAGTATTAGTTTAGTTCAGTTAATTAGTTCAGTTCACTTAATCATTTCAGCTCAGTTAATTAGTTCAGAGTCTTTCAGATGGGAGTAGGATTCAGTACCAAGCGATCCTAGGGATGGGGAATCACCCGCTAGATAGGACTGAGATCCCTAGAAACAATTCATAAGTTCCAAAACTATGTAGCCAACGTAGCTACTATCACCCATTAGATAGGACTGACATACTCAGAGATCACTTGTTAGCACATTTAAATGTATAGGACTGATCACAGGGATCACCCACTAGATTAGGATTGACTCCATAGTAGTTGTCTTTACCAGTGGTGCTGTACTGACACCCTTCCAATTGAGGTTACAAGTTGGACCCTAGTTAGCATAGTATGGGGTATGTCGGTAAGATAAATACATCCCACAGTTTCAGTTACAGAATCAGGACTATCATATATATTCAATTCAGCTCAGTAGTATAAATTTGGGACTATAAAATACAATTAATCCTTATCATTATATATAGACTCTGGGATCACCTACTAGACAAGGCTGATCTCAACTATGGTCAGTCAGTATCAGTATCATCAGATTTAGAGATCACCTGCTAGATAGGACTGATCTCAGATTTAGTTACTTAAATATAGTATGGAACTTAGCTAGTTCCATCAGATTTAGGACTGTCAGATACAGTGTCTCATGTTATTAGTTATGTCAGTTATCAGAACTTATGTTATCAATATTCAGCTTCAGGACTGTCAGATACAGTAAACCAGACCAGTTCTTCGTAATCAAAATTATGAGACACAATTATTCATGATCAGTAACATAGTATCAGTTCCTCAGTATTCAGTAATATAGTATCAGTCCCTCAGTATTCAGTAATATAGTATCAGTCTTTCTAACTCATCAGTGACTCAGATGTCAATATCAGTAAACTCAGTAGTCAGAACTCAGTATTCAGTCCTATCATGATCTTAGTTATAGTTACATAGTCATGCATGTATTCTCACGTTTATGTTAGTTAGTTAGTTAGTATTGTTCATGCATATGAACCAGTTGCATTCATCCTACATTACTTGTATACTAGTACATTCAAAGTACTGACGCATTTACGCTATGGTGTCTTATACCAATGGTTTAAAAGCACGAGCTATAGAGCATCATTAGTATCAAAGTTCAGCAGTCAGAGTCAGCTGTGAGACCTCATCCTTCAAGGACATGATGATTATATTACTATTTTAGTTTTCAATTTATTTCAATAGTCGAAGTTAGTTAGGGACATGTCCCATCAACTCTTTTTTCAGACAGTTTAAAGGCTTTCAGACTATAGCATGTCAAACAGTTATTTTAGTTAGTTTGGTATTGATATAACATATTTTCAGTTATGTACTAGTATTGAACCTTATGGCCTTTCAGTTCATGTTTTTGCATTATACAGTCTTTTATGCAGTATATAGGTACAGATATCAGTCATGGGTTAGCTTGTGGTCCTTCGGGGTCATGAGCATCGTGTAACGTTCTGAGTACCAGATTCGGGGCATTATAAAAACTAAGGTTCTTGGTGGGAGGCAACCCACCCCTCTAACTATTTTTACTTTTTTTTATTCATTGTAGGTGTGTGAAGTACTATAGAGGTGTGATAGGTATGAATTAGTCTTAAAAATGAGTTTAATTGAATGTGGTAGGTCTTTGGACTTAAAGGAGATTTACAGGTAAGTGTATGTTGTAAAATTTTTATCCCAAACCATATTTACGTCGCAAAACCAAAGTTTTACTTTTGTTCCACGTTGTACCTCTTAAGACAACCCTTACTGCCTCAGTTACGTGACCACCTCCGTGATGAAAAACCTCTCTTTCGCGTTGACCATGAGATACAAATAGTCCACTTTGGATACCCATGTGAACTGAACGTGAACCTCTGCATTGCCTATATAGCATGAAACAACCACAAACCCTTAATTCCCAGCCTCTGTGATACCTATGTAATGCCATACAAATGCAAACCCTCACTGCCCAGCCTCTACATTTGACCTGCGATGCATAATCCCTCTTATGATTTTGACCTGTGATGGATAACCAAATAAAATCCCATTTAAATCCCACATCAAACTCGGGTCAACCCGACCCGGTTCCCCTACATATACACCCAACACCCTAAGTCCTTATTATTCTTCTACTTTGTATCCAAGGTCATGCCTCATAACCCTAATTTACTCTCCAAGTTTCACCCAAAACATATATTCCCATGAATTTTCTCCTCTTTTATTCAAATTCTTCACTTTAAGGTTCGTTTCTTTTTCTTATTATCTTGTTTTCATGACACTATTTTTAATTTTTCTTAGTTTCTTATGGATTATAGGTGAATACACACCATTACTATACCAAAGTGAATTATTGGTAATCTTATGAGGATTAACACCATTGTTGTAGTTAATTAAGCTTGTGGTTTTGATTTAATTGTCATAATTAGCATAATTTGGTGTTATTACTGTTCTTTTACATTCCAAGTTATCCTTGAACATGGTGTTATTTGAATTGTTTTTGTTAATGATGTGTTATGGTTATTGGCATATTGAGGCTTTAAGGTATGATTTTGTAGAACAATGGTTTTAATGGAATAATTTTGCAGAATTATTGGTGTTAATGGATGATTTTGTTAAATAATGGTGTGTGTTAAGGCATGATTATTGTTCTAGTTAATGGCATTAAGTCATCGTTAATTTGAGCAATCAATTATTGTGAAATTCATGTGGTGCATGGAATAAAAGAGTAAATTGGGGAATGATATTGAAAAAGTGGAGGCAACTAATTGTATGCTAATGATATTATGAACAATATTGGTGCTCTCTTTCAAAGTGTACATCGGTGAAGTCTTAGTACCCGATGGGTTATGCTAACAAATTAGTGTGCGGTGGTCTTTCTAACATCCTCATCTTTGTTGTAGTTAGCCTAATTGTGCTTGAATAATGTTCGGTGTTAATGATGATTACAGGAACAATGGATCCTAAGGTCAACAAAGGCAAGGGAGTGGCATCTAGCTCCCATCAAGGTCAGAAAAGGTCAAGAATAGGGAACTCTTTGGAAGCTAACCGTGCTTTCTCGTCCACTCTTCAAATGCCTTTTCATACATTTGGCATCAAATGGGTTTAAAAGGAGGGTGTTCAGTGATACAAAGGCAAAAAGAGCATCACTACCAACCAATGAAGGTTATTAACAAAAAGAGTCTGACATAATATTATCCTCGTATTTTTGCCCATATCACTATGCTGAAACTTGAATTTATTTTTAAGGACTTAAGATAATTTAATTAGGACTTGGTGAGAGATTTTTATGCTAACTGATTCCTAATACTCAAGGGAATGAGGTGACGATACGAGAACATATCCTAAAGCTGATGGCTGAGGTATTGAACTCCAATCTTGGCACTCAAGAAATGAACCACTCTATACTAAAAGAAGCTTATATAGACCTCCTTACAGAGTTATCAGGCACACCTTATGTGGGTCACATTCCATATCTCAGTGGGATAATCACAAAGAGAAGGGTGAAACACCTGGGCTTGGAACCATGAGAAAAAATTCTTCATTTGATGTCACTAGGCTAGGTACAACTAAGGGCATGAGTCTTACCCCTTGGATACAAGTTACAGATCCTATCTCATGCCCTAGGTCGTGTGGTAAGGGTTACTCACTATCCTAGGTATGAGTTATCCCCCCAATCATCCACTAAGGAATGAGTCATACCCAATATGATCGTATACAATAGTGCCTTAAACTTGGAGTGGACTATTTTTGGCACAGTGGTGTGTATAGTTTAGGGAATGATTCGTACCCTTTATATATGACTGAACTGTATGCAGTCATACCCTAACTATTATAGATGACCTAGGAGAAACCTAGGGTACTAGTTAGGGCACCACTCATACCCTAGGATATGGTTGACTTAAGTGAGTCATACCCTATATTGTGGTTATTTTCTAGATTATAACTAAGGCCCTATGGTTATTTCCTACCCTAAAAACCCTAAGTTCCCTGACTATATAATTGTGTGTGGACTTCTAAGTCATATTTTTAGTGGATCAAACATCCTAAATAATCTCTCAAGTATATTTTGGAGAATTGGAGGGTAGGGTTTCAAGGGTATAAGTCTTAAGGCAAGAGGAGTGAAGTCTTCCTTGGTAAATCATCATGTTTGAGTCATGTAACTCTCTACCTTGTTAAATAACTTAAAAACTATGCATTTCACACATGGATTAGTATGTGTACATGGTGGTTTTGAAATCAAATAAAATGGGTTTTTGTTATCAATGATGGATAGTGTTTGTTCTTTCTTGAGCTTGTGATTATACATGTTATTAGTGATGGATTGCATGTGTGGGTAATTTTTGTATGTGTTCTAACATATGGGTCTTGAATAACCCTAATAATGATGAGTTCCACCTTGAATTTGGTCTTGATAAAGTTATGCACATAAGATGTTTATGAAAATGTCTAAATGAATTGTCTAGTCACATGTTAAAGGTGTGTTGAACTAGGGTATTGGTCTAGTAAATATTAGTGAGATAAGATATTTTTTTTAATGCATGTGAGTACTTAGTAAATGATTGGTAAAGGCCTTGTTTACAATGAATTAAGTCATGATAAATATGAATGCTTGGTAAATGGTTGGTAAGAATCTTGTTAACCATATAATTGATTAATTTATAACTTTAGATGGTGTGATGGACCAATAAGTATGAATGATTGATAAATGGAATTTTAACGATCTTGTTATCCATGAAATTAGTTAAATTATGACCACGTTGGTTTGATGGATAAGAAAGGGGTTGAATCCCCAAAACATAAACTTGAGTTGTGTATAGAACTAACGTGTGGTATAGAAATACAAGTGAAGAATAATAGGTTTGGTTAGGGTCTTGATGACCACCGCATGAATTGAATTATGATTTGAGTTAAATCATTGTCCTAATAAAGTCTTCAATCAATAAATGTTCCCAGGAAGACGTTATTATCTTATGTGGTTGTGTTTGGATAAATGGATCAAGTCCTTAAGTGTTGAAATAAATTGTATGGATGTAAAGGCATACACTAAAGGGGTTGAGAGCTTAAATGTTGACTAGAAATGACAATAAAATGGCTTGCGGTTGGAGTCCCTTTCCCAATTAAATAGCTAGTGTTTGGAGTTCTGATGTGTGAGCCGATGCTAACATATTTGAAGCTTTTAAATTTGAATAATTGCAAAGTCTTAGGCAAATTTTGTTGTTTTTGATTTCTTTTTGTGTGTTAATCCAGACATAAGTGATCGGGGAGGAAACCAAAGAAAAGAAGAATAAATCGGATGACATCTTATATAAATAAGCTGAAGTGTAGCTGATGTCAATTCTGAAGCGCCGTCATACATGGGACAGGCCGTCAAAGTTGCCATCAAGCTTAGACAGAACCTGAAGAGTTGAGAACAAATGTGACAGTGATTCAAAAGTGCCATCAAATATGGTATATGGCGTTAAAATTGCCGTCAACTAAAGACAGAGTATGCTGATTCCCAGTGAAGATGTGACGACAGTTTTCACGTGCCTTCAGGATTTTGACATGCCATCAGGATTTTCGTCTGAAGAGAAAGAAGATAAAAGTTCACTGGAACCTTTGATGGCATCTCGGACACGTCGTCAGGAATCTGACACACCATTAAAAGCATTGTCATCTAAACCGAAGAGAAAACTGAAACTTTAACTTTATTTTCTTATTTAGGATTTACTATTTAATGACTTGTTTTGGGGTTTTATAGAAGGGGATTTTTTTGTTATCTATCATACATTAACCTAGGAAAGAGAGGCACGTGCCATTGCTCTCTTAGATCAATTATTCTTCTAGTTTTTATCAAATATTTTTGGGTTTCTACCTGGTGATTCAATCAAAGAAACTACTTGTTGTTTTTCATCTAATCGTAACTTATCCTTATCATTATGAATTCAACTTGTGAGTTCGTTCATCAAATCATGAGCGGCTAATTTCATTAGCCGGGATTGTGGGATCCATGGATTAGGGTTTGATATGATGCTAGGTGATTAACGGATTCAAAGAGTAGTAAAATATCTTGAAATTATGTTGTTTGAACTGAATTCTAGTGTTTTCAAACATTAGATTATACCTTAGGTTTTATTCGCTTCAAACAGAGAAATAGACTAGGGGACTTGAATTATCAACAAGGACTCGGAAGCTACCAACCTTCTGTTTAATGATTAATGCAGTAACTAGATTAATCTACCTGAGATCCTATTAGAAATAGATAAGTTATCTATGTTTGAGAGAATTAGATAATAAATTGTCTCGTGAGGTCGAGAGATAAGTCAGATAGTATAATTGTCAGGGATATTTTGTTGTTCTACTTATTCCGAGGAACTCTAGCTTTACCTAGTATCTGTTAATTCCCAAAAGCCTTGGTAAACATAGCTCTGGTTTCCCATTTATCTTAATTACAAACACTAGAGTATTGAAAGTGATATTTAACACACTATGAAATTAAAACCCCATCTTTCGAAAAGAGTAAACTACCAGTAAATTCTTTCGTAAACAAATCAAAGTTCACACCCTATTCCCTGTGGGATTCGACCCTAACCCAGTTGGGTTTTATATTGACAACGATCTCTTACATCCATTCAGGAGTGTAATTTGAGCGTTATTGAAAATGGCACCGTTGTCGGGGAATATAGTTATAGACTAAAAGTTTGTGCGCAAAAATTTACTGATAGTTAAGTTTCCTTGATTTACTTTTATTTGTTGTTTTTGTTTATTGCAGGTACTGTGTTGTTTATGCCAAAAAAAAGAAGTTCCGGAGAACCACTATTACCAATCAATTCAGAACCTCAATTGATAGGTAGAATGGATGAACAACAGGAAGCAGAAAGACTAACTGCTATGGCCAGGGCTCAGGTGAACGTGTAAAATTTGGGTCAACAAGCACATTACCAGAACCCTGATGATGAAGACTTGGGTGATTAGGAAAATGTGGTAAATGTTGATGAAACAGAAGAAAGAAATCTAATAGAGTTTGAGAGGCTGGATGGGTTAGTTGATATTTTTAAAAAAGAATTCAAAGAGAAAGGTGTAGTTTTATTGGAAGAAATACCAAGAACACAATCTTCCTTTTCTCAGAGATTGAAGAAGAAAGCAGATAACGAAAAATTTAGCAAGTTCATGGAAATAATGAAACAACTGACACTGAATGTGCCATTGATGGAGGCACTTGAGCAAATATTGAACTATGATAAATTTCTGAAGGAATTGTTGACAAATAAGTGAAAGGTAAGCTGTGAGTCGGTGGACAACATCCACAACTGTAGTGTTGTTTCTTCACAATCCTTAGTGCAGAAAAAACCTGACCTTGGAGTATTTACCATACCGTGCACAGTTGGGTCCATAAAGTTAACCAATGCTTTATGTGACTTAGGAGCAATTATTAATCATTAGCCGGGATTATGGGATCCATGGATTAGGGTTTGATATGATGCTAGGTGATTAACGGATTCAAAGAGTAGTAGAACATCTTGAAATTATGTTGTTTGAACTGAATTCTAGTGTTTTCAAACATTAGATTATACCTTAGGTTTTATTCGCTTCAAACAGAGAAATAGACTAGGGGACTTGAATTATCAACAAGGACTCGGAAGCTACCAACCTTCTGTTTAATGATTAATGCAGTAACTGGATTAATCTACCTGAGATCCTATTAGAAATAGATAAGTTATCTAAGTTTGAAAGAATTAGATAATAAATTGTCTGGTGAAATCGAGAGATAAGTCAGATATTATAATCGTCAGGGATATTCTGCTGTTCTACTCATTCCGAGAATCTCTAGTATTACCTAGTATCTGTCAATTCCTGAAACCTTTGGTGAACATAGCTCTGGTTTCCCATTTATCATGATTACAAACACTGAAGTACTAAAAGTGATATTTAACACACTGTGAACTTAAACCCCCCATATTTCGGAAAGAGTAAACTACTAGTAAAGTCTTTCATAAATAAATCGAAGTTCACACCCTATTCCCTATGGGATTTGACCCCAACCTAGTTGGATTTTATATTGACAACGATCGCTTACACCCATTCAAGAGTGTAATTTGAGCGTTATCAAGTTCCTTGCCAATGAAATGGCTTATGGTTGGAGTCCCTTGCCCAATGAAATGGTTTGTGGTTGCAGTCTCTCGCCATATGAAATGGCTTATGGTTGGAGTCCCTCACCAAATAAAATGACTTGTTTTTTAATTCCCTCACCCAATGAGATGGCTTATGGTTGGAGTCTCTCGCCTAATAAAATGGCTTGTGGTTGGAGTCCCTCGTAAAATAAAATTACTTGAGGTTAGAGTCCCTCACCAATAAAATGGCTTATGGTTAGAGTCCCTTTCCTAGTGAATTTGGTTGAATTGGTTAAGTTGGTTTGAGGCTCGGATCCCCTTGACTAATGTAACAGAGAAGTTTAAGGTTCTAAAATTTGTAAGGTGAAAGGTTGAAAGTTCTTCACTCCATGTCTTATGAATGAATGCTTTAAGAATGATTGCTATGAATCTCTCCATGACTTGGCATGTCATATACAAAAATATATATATGTTTATTCATATATGCTTATGTTAATGTAAATGTGTTCGCATATGATGGTTGGACTTGGATTGAACAAATATGCTATTTTATCTCTATCCTTGAGATATATGAGAGTGCTCCAACCACTAACCATCTCCGAATGCTATGTCCCTATGCGACATAGGGACTGGTGCTTCTTCTTTCTCTTCTACGCAGTGACTAGGCATTCAAGCAGTTTGGGAATTGATGTTGAAGTGGTGAGCTTCCTTTCTCCAAATGGAATATATTTTATTGTCTTTTACTTTAAGCTATATACTTGTATATACTTGGTATTCTGATATTGTTGGGGGTATGTACCAATATATTGTTGACATCGGTTGGTTAGAGGCTTTGTGGATGACTGTGGACTTGGGTATATTGGCCAGATTGTTGTCATTAACAAAATATTTTATATTGGGTAAGTATTTACATTTTGCTATTTGATACTTGGTCAGAGTTCATCCGACACTTATGAATTAAATAGATGGTTAGGTTGGGTTAACGGGATAATCTATGATCCAAGTTGGGCTTGAGATGACCATACAACATGGTTTAGTTTCGGGGCATATCAAGTTGGTATCAGAGCCTAGGTTTATCATTAGTTGGGAATCCACAAAGTCATGTAAAGTAGAGTCTTTTTAATGGGTGTGTAGTCCACCGCACATATAAAAGAGGGGTTATGAGACATTTAGGAATATTTTCCTTTATTGTGTTTCAATCTCAAGATATATAGAGTCTAAGGTCTTAGACTTATTTTTGCTTGCTCATCTTTCAGATCATGAATCCAAAAAGATTTGATTCAAGCTCGGTCAAGGGTCGCGGCATATCACTGTCCTCGATCAATTCCACCTGATTCTACTAGCCCTACTTTTGGGGGTGAAACTTCTTCTCAGTCACCTCAAAATGTTAGGCTTTGTCTCTCCTTTGCTCTGTTGGCTCAGGTTGGTGGAAAGTGGTCTAAGAAAAAGTATTGGGTGGGTCCAAGCTTCCACTACACGACTAGTACTCCCTACCTGAACCCATTGAGAGGAGAGCATTTTCAAATTGGTAATACTCGTAGGGCATAAAGTTCCCAATATTAGGTTAGAGGGGCCCAATCCTCAATCACCTATCCTCATTGTCGGTTTTGCAATCAATTACACCGTTGTTATTGTGAGGAAGGAAAGAATCGGTTTTATAAATATGGTCAATTAGGTCACATATAATGGGGGTGTCCTATAATGATTGCTGCTTTGGAAAAATGAGTATCGGTTGCCACCTCTCTAGCTCTTATACCTAGGGGTGCCATTTCTAGCTTCGAGAATGGTCAGGACTATTTCAATGCTCTTACTACCCCTCAGGAGATTGAGGCACCTTCTGATACTGACGTGGGTATGTTGAAACTTTTCTCTCATGATGTGTATTGTTTTCTTGACCCAAGATCTATTCTTTCTTATGTGACCCCATATGTAACTGTGTATCTTAGATTTTCGTTTTGAGAGTCTCTCAATTCCCTTTTTGTTTCCACTCTAGTAGGAGACTTTATAGTTATTAAGAGGGTTTATAGTAGATGTGTGGTATCTGTTAATGGTAGCAAAGCTCTTGTAGACTTGATAGAGTTGAGCGTGGTTGATTTTAATGTTATCTTGTGGATGGATTAGTTACATTCGTGTTATGCTTTCTTAGATTGTCGAATCCGTAAGGTTATGTTCATATTCGTTAATGAGCTAGTCATTTCATAGGAAGATGTTTCTTTGGTGCCTAAGGAGAGATTCGTTTTATATCTTAGATTCCATAAGTTAATATTAAAAAGGAGTTTGTATCATTTAGTTCGAGTTAAAGGGTCTAAATTAGAAGGCTATTGGCTAGAGCCTGTTCCTATGGTTAAAAAGTTTCCCAATATTTTCCCTAGTGATCCATCCAATTTTCCTCCCAATAGGGAAATTAATTTTGGGGTTGATCTTCTTTTGGACACATCCTAGTGTGTCTCCTTGAAGTGCTCCCATGTTGTTCATGCACAAGAAGAATGGCTTCCTTCGTATGTTTATTTCTTATTGTCCGTGGGACAAAACGGCCATAAGGAATAAGTGTTCTCTCCCAAGATTGATGATTTGTTTGAATAAATTCAAGGTGCGAAGTTCTTCAATAAAATTAATCTTAGGTCGAGTTATGATCAACTTAAGGTTGGGGAAGCGAATATCCTTAAGGCCACCTTTAGAACTCGGTATGGTCACCATGAGCTCTTTCTCATGTCCTTTAGGTTGAGCAATGCCCTCGTGGCATTCTTTGATTTAATAAATAGGGAGGTTGAATTGGGATTAGTTTTGTTTTGGATACTTGTCCAACTCATTGCCTTCATAGAATGGTTTTGGGTATAGAAAGACCAAGTATCCCTAGTGTACCTTCCTGGTGATACCCAATAGACTAGAGTGTTGTGCTTATTATCATAATAGGAGAAATGTCAAAGGTTGATCCTAAATTTTCTTCTAGCGGTGGTCCCTAAGAGAAGGTTTGGTTGTGTATTCTATTTATTATCTCCTATCTCAGTCGAGAGGGCGCTCTACTAGTATGGAATTTATTCTATTAGTACTTACGCCTAAGGTTCGCATCTTGCATATGTTTTGTTTCCCAAATATGAGTCTTGACATTACATTGCGTTACCAATGGTATATGTGGCGATGTGACATTTGGTATCCAGTCCTAAGGATTCTTCCTTTGGTATGTTGTGTTGAGATGGGTTTTATTTTTAACCTCGGTGGTTGCTATGAAACCCATTGGGACTATGTTCTTTGTTTATTTTGGGGGGTCTTGCCTTGAGTGGCATAAGTGGTTCTTATGCTTTAGTTCATTCGTGACCTTTCTTGTATTGGGCTGATAGTGGCTCAGGGAACATGGTGCTATTTTGAAATAGGGAAATGTTGAAGTCCCTAAGTAGGGGAGATTCTAGGGAAACTTCTAAAACTAAGATTTTGGAAAGGAGTGGATGTGAAAACCTTTATGAAAATGATAGAGAGTGCTAGATCTTGGGAAGGATAGTTCATACCACTGGTATAAAAGTGATAGTCTTGAGTATTTCAGTTGGTAGACATACCAATAGTTGTGTTGGGTGCTTAAGTGGTATGGGAAGGCATGTGTATGAATTGATTTATGGAATAGTTGTGTTATGGTTTTGGATTTTCAATAATATGTTTGTGATTTTTGCTATAATAGTTAGTTATAGTTTTCCTATGTTATCTACTTGTGGTTTTTATATTATAATGGTTATGGAGTGGAGAAGTGTTTGGGATAGATGTAACGAATATAGCCTGGTAGCTTAAGCTAACTTCTTCTAAGTTTTGAATAGTCATGAATATAGAAGTAGTGTATGACTACACTTAGGATCGTAGTGGTGTGTCTCCGAGAAGCTATAAGTTGAATCAGACTTGCTCTTTAGCATTAACATGACGCATTTTGAGGCATTGTATAGTAGAAGATGTCATTCTCCTAGTAGGCAGTAGGAAGTTGGTGAGGGTAAGTTTTTCAACCCCAATTTAGTTCACAAAGCCTTAGAAAAGGTGATAGTAATTTGTGAGAGGTTGAAAATCGCTTAAAGTTGCCAAAAGTCCTATGCGGGTAGGAGGCATAAGGATTTAGGGTTTAGTGTTGAAGATTGTGTATTCTTGAAGGTTTCTCCCATCAAGGGAGTGATGGAATTGGATAAAAACCAGAAGCTTAGTCCCCATTATGTTTGTCCCTATTTGATTTTGAGAAAGGGTTAGCAATGTTTCGGACGAGTTGGAGTTTCCTTCTAGATTGAACTCCATTTCCCAGGTTTTCCATTTATCTTTGTAGCAAAGATGTGTGCGTGACCCTTATTTAGTTTTTCCCTTAAAGGATGTTGGCATTTCATACTCTTTGTCCTATAAGGAGATCTCGGTGAGGATCTTAGACCAACAATTTCACTGGTTGCAAATGAAAGAATTGGCTCCGGTGAAGGTTCTATGGATAAACAAATAGTCTGAGGAAGCTACTTGGGAGGCAGAGAAGGACATGAAGTCCAAGTATCCGCATTCATTTTAAGTTTCGAAAACTTATGATTAAGGTATGTGTTAATCTTCTTAATTTGATGTATGTCTTTGGTAGATTATGGGTTTATGTCCCTAAAGTTCGAATTGATCAAGTGTTTTTGATAAATGATGGGTTTGAATCCCAAAGACAATGAAATAAATAATTGATTTATGATATTATGATAAATTATATCCTTATGGTATACCTTGTTCTATCTTGTTTAGAGCTTATTTTGATGTGTGATAATGTGTTAACTTGTGTTTATTCTTTCTTTACCCATCATTCACGGACGAATGATCCAAGTGGGGGATAATGAAAACACCTAGGCTTGGAACCACAAGAAAAATTTCTTCAGTAGATGTCACTAGGCAAGGTACGACTAAGGGCATGAGTCATACCCCTTTGGTAAGAGTTATAGGCCCTCTCTCATACCCTAGGAAGTGTGGTAAGGGTTACTCGCTATCCTATGTATGAGTTAGCCCCCCTAATCATACACTAAGGTACGATCCATACTCAACATGGTCGTATAGAGTGGTGTTTGATCTTGGAGTGGACTATTTTTGGTACGAGTATTGTGTACGGTTTAGGGCATGAGTCATACCATTTGGATATGACTAAAGGGTGTGTAGTTGTACCCTAACTAGGATAGATGACCTAGGATAATCCTAGGGTATAAGTTAGGGTACCACTCGTACCCTAAGGTTAGGTTGACTCAAGTGAGTCATACCTAACATCGCGGTCATTTTCCATCTTTCAACTAAGGGCCCTATGGTCATTTCTTACCCTCAAAACCCTAAGTCCCCTTTACTATATAAGTGTGTGTGTCCTACGAAGACATATTTTTAGTGGATCAAATGTCCTAACGGTTTCAAGGGTGTTCATCTTGGGGCAAGAGTAGTCAAGTCTTCCTTGGTGAATAATCTTTTTTGAGGCATGTAACTCTCTCCCTTGTTAAGTAACTTAAAAACCATGTATTTCATACTTGGATTAGTAAGTGTGCATGGTGGTTTTGAAATCAAATGAAAAGGGTTTTTGTTCTCAATGATGGATAATGTTTGTTCTTGCTTGAGCTTGTGATTATGCATGTTATTAGTGATATATTGCAAATGTGAGTACTTGTTTTATGTGGTCTAACATATATGTCTTGCATAACCCTACTAATAATGAATTCCATTATCAAATTGATCTTGATAAAGGTATGCACATATGGTGTGTGAAAATGTCTAAATGAATTGTCTAGTCACATGTCAATGATGTGTTGAACTAATGTATTAGTCTAGTGAATATGAATGAGATAAGATATTGTTTTAATGCATGTGATCACTTAGTAAATGATTTGTAAAGGCCTTTTTTTACCATTTATTGAGTCATAATGAATGTGAATGCTTGGTAAGAATCTTGTTAACTCATGTGATGGATTCATTTATGACTTAAGATGGTGTGATGGACCAATAAGTATGAATGGTTGATAAATGATATTGTAATGATGTTGATAGCCATGAAATTAATTAAATTATTACCATGTTGGTTTATGGCTAAGAAAGAGGTTCAATCCCCTAAACATGAATTTGAATTGTGTGTAGAACTAAAGTTTGGTATAGAAATACAAACCAAGAATAATTGGTTTGGTAAGGGTCTTGATGACCACCAAATTAATTGAGTGATGATTTGAGTTAAGGCATTGGCCTAATAAAGTGTTCAATCGATAAGTGTTCCCATGAAGACTTTATGGTACAATGTTGTTGTGTTTGGATAAATGGTTCAAGTCCTTAAGTGTTGAAATAAATTGTATGGTTGTTAAGGCATGAACTAAAGGGGTTGATTACCTTGCCCAAATAAATGGCTTGTGGTTGGAGTCCCTCGTCTAATAAAATGGCTTGTGGTTGGAGTCCCTCGCCCAATGAAATGGCTTGTGGTTGGAGTCCTTCACCTAATGAAATGGCTTGTGGTTGATGTCCTCGCCCAATAAGATGGATTATAGCTGGAGTCCCTCACCCTATGAAATGGCTTGTGGTTGGAGTCCCTCGCCTACTGAAATAGCTTGTGATTGGAGTCCCTCGCACAATAAAATGACTTGTGGTTGGAGTCCATCATCAATATAATGGATCTTGGTTAGAGTCCCATTACTAGTGAATTTGGTTGAATTGTTTGAGTTGGTTTGAGGCTCGGATCCCCTTGACTAATGTAATGGAGAAGTTTAAGGTTCTAAAATTGGTAAGGTGAAAAGCTGAAACTTCTTTACTCCATGTCTCATAAATAAATGCTTTATGAATGATTGCTATGACTCTTTCCATGACATTGCTATGACTCTTTCCAAGACTTGGCATGCTATATATTAACATATATATCTATATATGGCTCTTCATATATGATTATACTAATGTAAATATAATTGTATATGATGGGTTGACTTAGATTGAACAAATGAGTTATTTTATTCTTATCCTCGAGATATATGCTAGCGCTCCAACCGTAAACCGTCTTTGGATGCTATGTCCCCATGTGACATAGGGGCCATAGTTTATTCTTCCTCTTCTACACAATGAACAGGCGTTCAAGTAGTCTGGGCGTAGACATTGAAGTGGAGAGATTCCATTCTCCAGAGGGCATATAATTCATAGTATTATACTTTAAGTCATAGACTTGTATAGACTTGGTATTTGGCTATTATCGGGGACATGTCCTAACATATTGTTGACATTGGTTTGCTAGAGGCTTTGTGGATGACTGTGGACTTGGGTATACTGGCTAGATTGTTGTCATTAATGAAATGTTATCTATTTTCTAAGTATTGACTATTAGTTTTATTTTTCACTACTTGATACTCGGTCGGAGTTCATCCAACACTTACAAAGTGAATATATGGTTCGGTTAGATTAACAGGGTGATTTCCTGTCCAAGTTAGTCTTGAGAATCCCACACGACATGGTTCAGTTTTGGAGCATTTCAAGGGGCTACCACAACACATTTCCTTATGCTTTCCTAAACAAGAAAGCATTCATTTGGTTAAGGATAGTTAGAGCCTGTCTAATTTTGGGGTCATTCTTCACAAACATGTCATGTGATCGACTATGATTAGTATTTGATCTTATGACTGATATCCCTATGAATGTTGGTGTAGTGATCTGAATTTTTATGCACAAATCTAGGATAAACAAGAAGACACAATTTAGTTTTATAGGCTTGTTGACTAAATTTTTGAGAGCTAATGATATAAAGGAAGAACAAAATTGATCATAAGCTGCTACAAAATCTGAAGAGAGTCGATATGACACAGGTTAAGGAACCATACTCAAGGCAAGGACCAGATCTCACTACCTCTAAAAGAAAAGCACGTGATGACAATTTCTTTGCCATTTCTAGGGCATCATAAAGCTAACAATGATGTCTGGTGGCTGTTCACCTACCACTAATAAGTTTAATTTATTGGATTATGACTATCTAATAAATGAGCATGCCAGAGCTATGTGTAGGATGGGTCTCACTTTTTGAGAGCCCATGGATAATGATGTACCAAATGATAAGGATCGGTGGCTAGTGGATTCCAATATGAAGGCTGATTCTAGTGGCGATAATTCTGAGGTTGATTCTGACAGAGGTGGTATGACTTCTAATATTGAGGAGGAGTAATATTAGGCCTAGGTTCTTTATTCTTTTATTTGCATTAGGGACAGTGTTGTGCTTAAGTGTGGGGTAGTTGGGTAAAAAGTGCTTCTTGCATATATTCATGAGACTGCATTTGATAAATTTCCCTACTACCTTGGTTTGGAATAATTAGTACTTTCACTTTAGTAGACTTCTTTAATTTAGTAGGAGTAGTCATTTTGTTCTTTTGGTTTGTTTCATGCTTTGGTTTTATGTTTTATTTCTTTTATTTTTAGATTAGAAGTTGTGAAATACTATCATAGTTAGGTGCTTTTCTCAATGATGGATGGACACATTTGTCTTAAGAAAAAATTAGTCATTTGTAGAGATTAAAAAGTGGAATCCCTTTTTTCATGAAAGTGAATTTAAGAACTATTATGGGTTACATGACAATATGATACAACATGATATACATTTTTAAAATAGCATTTTAATAAGTAGATGAATGCTTACTTTTGAAAATCCTATGCTTAACTTTATGACTCTTGGGTAATTCAAGTTTGAAGTTAAATTCATGTCATAGTTTGAGTAAGAATTCAACATAGATCCATCTTAATTTGAACATGTGCCTTTTGTAAGTGAGTATTTGTTTATTCCATATGTCATTGTGGTATCTATAACATGCTTAGTATGTGTAAAAAGAAAAATGAAGTATGTAAGGTTTAGAAAATGATATAGGCCTTCTTTGGTTAGCCTTGTTAGTGACCTTTGCAAGCCTTATGAGCCTTTAGCCTATTAGTTGAAAACATCATTTTTAGCCTATTTTTATTGTTTGTTGAACATATTTTGATCCCCAAAATTCCCTAGCACTGTAGTTGAAAACAATTAATGGATGGGAGTTGGGAATGGAAATAGTAATTGGTAACGAATCAAACATAGTATTGTTTAGTTTAGCAAAGAGATTATGCATTGTGGATAGTGGGAGTGTATAGTAGAAGTAAAAAAAGTGAAAAAGAGAAAGGTAAAATAAATAAAATAAAATAAAAAAATAGTTGTGTTAAACTAAAATAAATCTCCTACATCCACTTTGTAGTCTAATTTAAGGAGTTGAGGCTGAAACAAAAGAAATGTAAATTGCAAGTGGTGGAGAGGAAATGCTGTTGAATTGAGCTTCATGGTAGGTGATGAATTAAAGTGCCTAGGGAAGTTAGTCACTGTTTCTATCCAAATATAATGCCTACCCGTCCCTTAGCCTACATTACAACCCAATAAATTTCTACTTGATCTTATTTCTTAACATCCTTTTATTAGTAGAGTATTACAAAGGACAAGTTTATGGGTCACCTAATGCACATGAGAATTCTTTGAGAGAGTGAGCTTAAATTTTCATCCATACCCCCAAAAACAAAATTCTTTTGTCTTGATGTTTTGCATGTGGTGAGAAATATGGGGGTAATCTCTTGTGGTATAGGGTACATGTTTAATGGCAGATTGAGAATTTTTGTAGTTTCTTAATTGAAAAATGTGTATGAGTTGCTAGTTATTGAGGAGTGTATTCTTGATGGTAGGATGTTTTGAGTAGTTACGCATGAATCTATAGAGCATGCTCAAAAGCAAGACTTATTGTTCATATGTGTTGTGTAAGCCTAACTTGAGTTCTTATTCTTAATTAGTGAGATTGGAGCCTTGTGTAGTGTGCATAAAGTAGATAAATTGTTCGAGGACGAACAAAGTTTTAAGTATATGGTGGTGATCTTGGGTTTATTTATATGCCTAAGTACCATAATTTACCAATCTATTAACTAAGTTTGTAGATCAAAGTGCCTAGATTCATATTTTTTTTAATTCTTCTTTTGATGTAAATGAGCTAACGTACATGATTAGTATGATTTCAAGAGTAAAAGAAGAAGATAGGGACATAAAGGGATCATGGAATGCGGATAGAACAAGACACAAGATGTCACGACCAGAACCAGGGTAAGCCATGATGGTATCTCAATTACCCCATGGATCGGAGATCAACCCCTTCACCTAACTTAGTCAGCTCAATAACCTCAAGTATCGAGTAAGTTCTGATTATATAACAAGATAGTGCAAAATAAGACTAAAGATAACTCATGAACGTGTAAACCAATCCACCAACACAACACACCAGAGTCCACAATAATCCAACAAAGCATCTATAAATTCAAAGTTAATAAATTATCAGGACATGCCCCCGATGATAGCCAAACCCCAATCTAAATAATGTATAAGACATAAAATATATATACCATGAAATGAAGCCTTCCGATGTATGGAATCTCACCCCTTCAATATAAAATCATGATCCACTTAAACACCTGATCACTATGCAGGAAAAGTAGAAGAAGTTTCATCCCCTGCATCATGTGGGGTTACAATATCCGGAGATAGTTAGAGGTTGGAGCGCTAGCATGTAAACTCAAGGATAGAGGAATAAAATAAGGCCCTTATTCAAAACCAAGTCAAATCATCATATGAAATTACATGTATACAAACATATATATATATTGTGATCGTATAGGGAAAAAGACTTAGCATGAACTTTGAAAACCTTAACCTGGGTTGTCTACTATAACCGTCATAAAATAAGGCACCCACGAGCTATTGAGGCCTATATCTCCTCTAGCTAGAAGGGTCCCAGTGCGTGTAGCCACACGAACCAGAGAATATCCATATGTATATATGACTTTATGGGGGACTCTAACCTCTCGGCATAATGAAGTGACTTTAGCACCAATGTATACAATGTGAGGGATTCGAACATTCTAGTCATATATTCATTCGGGGGGACTTGATTCACTCGATCATATAGCCACCCACACCGGCTAGCTAAGTTTTCTTTGTTTGTCCTTTGGACTCTACTTTCATGGCCTATCTACACATCTTGCTTTAAAGCCCAATTTAAAACCTTCATTACATATATACACAACTATTAATTCAATTACTTACCAAACAAATCCGGTTGGTATCGTAATGCCAAACCCCACTTGCAAGCGTACAACATGCCATAAACATTATTAATCAACTTTCGAACTCGAACCTATTTTCTAAACCAAGAGATCAATTCAATTCAACATTTAGGGAATCAAACCGATTTAGCAAATTAAACCACTATAGATTATAATTCAAATCAATTTATGGCCACCAAGTCCTTCATAAAATCATTTACCAATCATCAAAATTCATAGATTATGCCTTAGTTCAAACATAATTCATATGTGACAAGATTCTAATCATTAATATTTTCACAAATAGGTTGAGGGAATACCATTAGCAAACCATTATTCAAAGCCAAAAATCATCAAGTCTAGGGTAAAACATGACCCATCCATTAAAAAACAATTCCCATGCACCCACATGTGAAAAACCATTATCAAAACATGTATAATCATAATTTAAAACATGAGAAAACAATAATCAACATTATGAATTCAAACCCTTAACCATGGTTTTAAAAACAACCATTAATGAATCATGAACAATGCTTAAAACACATAATTTTTATGTACTAAAAATGAAGAAAGAGTCACATGCCTGAGCTACAAAGATTCATGAACAGATTTTGATCTTTAAGCCTCTAGATGATCACCTTGAATAAACCCTAGCCCAATACCCTTAAGAAGTTTTTAGAGAGTGTTTTGATCTTCTAAAGTATAGAATGAATGACCAATAATTTTTATAAGATGTGGGGTCTTAAGGGTTTGTGTGGGAAATATCTAAACTACCCTCAACTTAAAAGCTATGGAAAACTCGTAGGTGGGTACGAGTGAACCCTCCAAATCATAACCACATTATATGAGTGGTACCCTAAAGTTGTCACTTTCTCAAAAAGATGGAAACCATATTCTGTTCAACATATGACTGCCTTGCCCAACCCGTATCTTCTCCATACGACTAGTATCATCATGTCCTGCCCAAGGAAGAACATCAAAGGATAGATACTAGACAATATATGATTGGACCATATAATTCTCATCACCAAGTCTGAGAAGATTTGGAAGTTTCTAAAGGGTTTGGATATCTCCCTTTAGTTGTCTACAACATAGATAGTTGTATTTGAGGCATCTTTTTAGAGTATAGTAGATCATGCTAAGATGACTTTGGGTATTCTTCGGGCATCTCAGGGAGGCACCAAAAAGTTATGCCATTTTACTGAGTTTAGAGGTCAGGTTTCTTGTGGTAAAGATATCAGAAGTTGTCATGGATATTAGGGTACGCCAGTGCAGGTGGATTTGAAAATTTTAGGTGGTGGATCTTCTGGTTCAGCATTTTAGGTATTTATTCAAGGCCAGTTGTACCTTATCTTTTTAAGTCAGGTATTACAGATTATTTTATGTGTGATAAGATTGTCCATGTAACCAAGAAATATCCTTATTGTTTGATTAAAGATGCTCATATTTCAGCTATAAAAGGTAGGGTGGCTACTAGATGTGTGAAGGTCAGAGGTAGTAGAGCTCAAGGTGGTGGTTGTGGGACTACTCAGGCAGTTGGTGGTCGTGGGAAATGCTATGATATACTAGCCTAACCTAATATAGAGTCCATAGATGTTGTAATCACAAGCATCATCCCCATTTTTTTATACCTACATCTGTATTATTTGATCCAAGATCAACTTTCTGCTATGTTTCTATGTATTTTTCTTTGAGTTTTGATTCTATTAGAGAGACGTTTTCCATGTCTATTCATGTATCTACTGTGGTAGGTGATTCTTTAATGGTGGATTGGGAGTACCAATCTTGTGTTGTGATTTTTTTTGGGCATGAGACCTTGCTATATTTGCTTCTATTAGATATAGTTGATTTTGATGTTATTTTGGGTATGGATTGGTTGAATCTTTATCATAATATATTAGATTGTTTTGCTACTACTATAACCTTAGCTTAACCGGGTGTGCCAAGGATATCTTAGAAGGGTGCACTTTATTTAACTCCTAAGAGGATCATATCTTATGTTCAAGATCATAGGTTGGTTGACAGGGGATGTTTATCTTATTTGTTTCATATTCATGAATCTAGTATGGGTTCACTTCCTTCTGTAGATTCTTTTTGTATTATGGATGAGTTCAAGGATGTCTTCCCTACGAATTTTCCTAGTATGCCTCCATATCGTGATATTGATTTTTCTATTGATGTTGAGCTGGCACAAATACTATTTCTATTCCTTCTTATTAGATAACCCAAGATGAGATAAATGAATTAAAGAATCTCTTGTAAGAGTTGTTAAATAAGGGGTTTACCAACCTAGTGTATATCCATGGGGTGTTCCTGTCTTGTTTGTGAAGAAGAATGATGAGTCCATGCGTAGAATTATTGATCATCAACAATTAAACAAGGTGAATGTCAACAATAATTATCTTCTTCCTCGTATTGATGATTTATTTTACTAGCTTTAGGGTGCTGCAGTGTTTTCGAAGATCAATCTGAGATTCGGCTACCACCTATTGAGGATTAGAGCTTTGTATCTTCCAAAGATGGATTTTGGACTCGATATGGCCCTATGAGTTCTTAGTCATATCCTTTGGGTTGACCAATGCCTATGTCGTATTTATGGATTTGATGAATCGGGGGTTTCCACCGTCTCTTAACTCCTTCGTTATGGTATTTATAGATGATATATTGGTCTAGTCCAAGAGTGAGGCTGATCATGGAGAGTAATTATGTATTGTGCTTTAGAGAATGAGGGATGAGAAATGGTATGCTAAGTTCTCCAAGTGAGTTTTAGTTGGAGTCTATTTATTTCTTGGGTTATGTGGTGACTAAGGATGTTATTATGGTTGATCCAGCCAAGAATACAACAGTTTGTGATTGGGCTAGACCTACTTCGCTTACTACGATTCAGAGTTTCATTGACTTGGCCAAGTATTATCTATGTTTTGTTGAGAGTTTCTCTTCAATTGCAGTTTCTTTGACCAAATTAACTAAGAAGAAGATCTCCTTTCAGTGATCTGATGCTTGAGAGGTGAGCTTTAAGAAGCTCAATGATATGTTGACTTCAACTCCTATCTTTACTTTGCCTAATAAGGGCATGGGTTTTACCATCTTTTGTGATGCTTCAGGTGTTGGGTTAGGTGATGTGTTGTTGTAGGAAGGTAATATGATTGCGTATGCTTCCCGTCAGTTGAATCCCTATGAGAAGAATTACCCTACCTATGATTTGGAGTTGTGCACAGTTGTATTTGCTTTGAATTGGTGGAGGCACAACTTGTAGGGAGTCTGTTGTGAGATCTTTTCAGATCATTATATCCTTCAAAACTTCTTCACCCAGCAAGATCTTAATATAAGTCAGTAATGTAGGCTTGAATTTCTTAAGGATTATGATTAGACCATTCTCTATCATCTGGGGAAGGCTAATATAGTTGTGGATTCCTCAAGCCAGAAGTCCACTATCATGGGTAGCTTGGCGCATCTTATGGTCCAGGAGAGGCCTTTGTCCTTAAAGGTTCCCTCGTTAGCTAACTAGGTGATTAACTTGATATTTTTACACCTGAGCGTGTTTTGGAATTTGTAGAGAATAGATCTTCTTTGATGGAGTAGATTTAAGCTCATCAGTTTGATGATGCGGGATTGAATCAATTTGAGATAAGGTGTTGAGTGGTGAGGCTAAAGGAGCAGCACTTTATTCTGATGGATATTTGAGGATTGGGGGACGAGTTTGTTTATCGGGAGTGGGTGACTGGATCTGGTTGATCTTAGAGGAGGCCCATTGTTCTAGATATTCCTTTCATCTTGGTTTGACTAATATATATCGTGACTTGAGAAAACATTACTGGTGGGGTGGTACGAGGTGAAATATAGTAAATTTCGTGGCTCCTTACCTATGTTATCAGTACGTAAAGGCCAATAATTTTAGGCTTGGTACATTACTTCAGCGGTTACTGGTGAATCATTAGAGGGGGGGAAGAGGTGATGGTAGTGGTGCACCACCTTATAACAGACTAGGTTCCTTAGAGTCGGACACAGGAAATAAAGCAGTAAAGCAGTAAGCAAATAAAACTTTGTAGAAAAGTAAAGAACAAAGTGATTTAACATAGAAACCTCGTTGTTTAAGGGAGGAAAAACCATGGCTTGCCCTCACAATAACTCAACAATCAACAATAATAAAACTCATGATTACAAAATCCATTGAAGATTAGCTCTAAGCTTCACTTGTTATAACTATATAACAAACTTTTCTTAACAACACTGCCAAGATCTCCTCTCAGTATTGATTAACTGTAACCAATATCAACTCAGGTAACTTTACCTAAGCACTCTACAAACACAACAAAAAAATTACTCTTATAAGATGAGTAATTCAATTATAGACTGACTCAAGAACAATTTCTCTCTCAGTATACGAAAACTTGGAACTTGAGCAATATTGAGCTTTTGCCTTGTTCTTCTTTGGATAATTAGATTGCAAAACCATCAAATTGAGAAGAATTCTCTTCTTTTTATAGTAGTATAATGATTAGTTTAGATTTTAATTGAGCCAGGTGTCCTAATTAGTACAAAACACACCTACATAGTTTGTTACACTAACAGACAAAACTATGCAGATAAGTGACAACTATACTGAATTCATGATGACCCATGGACCTTGTCCCTTATCGTCAACTGATAATCATCAAAACAAGATACATAACAATTTCCCCCTTTTTTACTATGACAAACCATAGAACTTGGAGCATAAAACTTTATTCACCTTGCTCAATCAGAGTGATCATTACTACTGCCAGTGAATGTTCCCCCTATGACTATGCGCTATGCTTCCCCCTATTAATGTACTAACTTGCTTCCCTATCACTATGAACTATGCTTCTCCCTATCAATATACCAAGATGTTTCCCCATATCACTATTCATGCACTTCAATACACCACTTAACCTAAGTGTTACACCTGGTACCTAGTCCTTACCACATATGAATCCTAGTCCCTACCACATGAATTTAATATTCCCAATTTTGGCATTATTAAAAAGTAAGAACATTAAACCAAGAGTAAAATAAGCACAAGTCAGTCAACTCATGGCCACAGGGGCAACACTAACATGAAAAATAACTTTTAAAGTAAAGAAGAGACAGATGAAACACACAAACAAGGATTTATTGATATACAAAAGTTAAGTATCATTGCAGTGCAAGATTTAAATTTTTGGTTCCATAGAAAAAGCCGCAGGAATCTAGAATCTAAATAGGTGAAGGACATAGGAAGAGGGTTTTGAAAAATAAGCCATCTTATTATTTTCTGCAATATGATAGTGTACCAATTCCTTGATCAACTACTCCATCTCTGCATTTAAGCAAAAGACCTCATCAATTAGAGTTGAAACACTCTTTTTTAGTTAAGCATTCTCAGTTCTAAGTTCTTCAGAAACACTAGGTTCCTCAGTTGAAAATGCTAAATTGTCATTTTTAATTTTCTAATATCTGCATCCTTAGTAGCTGTTTTCAGCTTTAATTTATTTATTTCTTTCCTTGTCTCTTCATGAGAGATGGTTCCTAATATCTTTATGACACACTTAGTTTAGATTAAATTTTTCCGAACAAACAGTTGTAACATAGTTCCAAGAGTTCCATTTTCACAGACAATTCAAAAATAATCATATACTCGATTCAACTAATATCCATAAGGCATGCCATAATTTCCATTCTTCCCATGAACAAATTTATGTATGTGCTCCATCATTAGATCAGGAAAATGAATCAACTCAAAACTGCTAAGACACTCCATCACATATAAGTCAGTAGCTGAACTAATGTTTCTTTTTACTCTAGGTAGAATCACCTTGTTATCAAAATAAAAGACATTGTAATTCACTTTTAAGTGATCTCCTATTTACTATAGCTATAAATTTTCCTTTAACCTTTGATTCCTTTTCCATAAACTTTATTGAGGGTTGTTGTTTTATGTCACACCTCACACCATTGATGGGAACATTAAGCATTTTTCCTAGTAGTACAACAACCGGGTTAATCTTCTTTCCTTGAACTATAATAGTTATCATTAGGTTGTCATCTGAAAAGTCCAATGTATAGAAGAATACCCTGACTACCTCATTACAGATAGTGGGAATGGGTCCTTCCATAAGATGGAGCCATCTTTGGATTTATCAAGCTCAACTAATTCCATTATGTTTAGTTTTTTTATTATACTTGATTAAAAAATCCTCCTAATTAGCACTTTTTGATTTCTCAATGACCTGTTTTGCACTTCTTAAGACACAAACTTTCCTTTTTTTCTCTAGTTTTCCCTTTTTAGAAACACTGATAGGTTCTCCTTCAGTTACTTTCCTCTTCTTAGGACTAGGTTCTTCAGTAGTCTGTTGCTTTTCAGTAGAATTTCTAAACTTCTATCCATAAATTCTTGTTATCTTACTGACATCTTTTTTCTTTGGACCAAACATGCTCCTTCTTGGGTTATTTCATAGAAAAATCAGTTTATCAGCAACCCAAGTATCATCCATCATGATACTACCAGAAAGATTATGAGGTTTCAGGGATGAATCTTCATCAATGAGTTGAATGAAGAAGGATTTCTTTATTCTTATGGAGTGTATTCTTGAGGTGATTTTAAGAATCCCTCAATTTTTCTTCAAGCTCAACTTGAAGCCTTGAGGCTTGTTTCTTTCCTTTATCATTAGAATTAGTTACTTTCTCTACTTGACTCATTAAGCTCTAATTTTTAGATTTTAATTTTGTGAATAGTTTTTCCATTTTAGAGATCTGGAGAGCTAAGGTAATTAATTCAAGATCTTGATTTTATACTTTTTCTTCTAGAGCATTTTTCTTAGCAGTCAGTTCCTACATAGAATCAATCAACACATTTGCAAGCTTCTTTATCTTTCTAGCAGAGTAGTTATCTAAATTTTTTATAATGTCAAAAAGAGTTACCTTATTTTTTTCTTCATCTACTGTGTTTTCCATAAGAGTAAACAAGGAATCATAGGTAACTTCACACTTCTCCATAGCCGGCATAGATATATCTTCAGGCTTTTTAGCTTCATCAAATTCACTAAAGGAATCTCTCCAGACAGCTAGAGCTTATTTCACCGCATAATTAGCTACAATTTTTCTTCTTAACTTTTTAGGGACCAAGTCCTTCTACTTTCCTTTTTTAGCTCCAGACTTTAGATGTCCTTGATAGTCGATTTTGTGCATTGGACAATCCTTGATAAATTCTCACGACTTCTACATTTATGATAAACTTCAACAATACCTTTCGTTTTTCTACTGTTTCCTTTTCTTTGAAACTGACCACTTTTCTTCATTTCTCTAACAATATTTTTTCCAAATAGCCATCATCGGTGTCATCCTTACTTGAATCAGACTTTGAAGCTTTGAATGCTAGAGGTTGTTCCCTTTTACTTCCTTCTTCTCTTGTCCCTATTGCTTCTTGAGCACATGGTCTTTAAATTACTAATAAGTTCATCCATAGTGAGAGTTTTTAGGTTTCTTGCTTTACTAATAGCATCGACTTTGCTTTCCCAAAACTTAGGAAAAACACGTAGAATTTTCCTCACTTGCTTATACAAAGAAATCACTTCTCCTAAGCAGTTTAGCTTATTTGTGATTGAAGTTAATATTATATACATCTCTTATATTATATCTCCTTCTATGATAGAAAAAAATTTCATACTAATTTTCCAGCATGTCAACTACAAAATCCTTCACATCAATTGTTCCTTCAAGAGCCGTCTTCAGGCAGTCCAAGATTTCCTTAGAATTTTCACAAGACGAATTCCTATTAAACTCATCTGGTCCTCTACCACACATAAGAAAGTTCTTAGACTCTTAATTCCTTTAAAATTTCTTGCAATCTTCATCATTAAATTCTCTCCAGGTTGTGACAACTATTATTTTATGTCTCCTTCTTTGACCTGTATAATAGGAACATGAGGACCATTAAGTGTTACATCCATCAACTCACTATCCTTTACCATAATAAATATATACATCCTGGTTTTCCACCACCCATAGTACTTCCTATTAAAGTCGGGTGGTCTAGTGGTAGATAGTCTTTCCTTCAGATTTTATAGAGAAGCTATGATTTACAACTCACTCTAGGTGTGAACTCTTTAGAGTGTCCTCGATCTGATACCAATTAATAAATCATAGGGGTCACGGTGCACCACCTTATAAGGTACCAGGTCCCTTATAGTCAAACACAGACAATAAAGCAGTAAGGAAATAAAACTTTACGAGAAAGTAAAGACCACAATGGATTAACATGGGAACCTCCTTTCTTAAGTGAGGAAAAACCATGCCTTGACCTCACAAGGACTCAAAAATACACTATAATCAGACTCAAGATTATTGACTCTATAAAGCTAAGATTTAAGCTCAACTAATTTGAAACAATTCTATCACAAACTCTCCTTGACAACTCTGCTAAGATCTCCTCTTAGTATTGATTAACTCTAACTAATATCAACTCAGGTAACTCTACCTAAGCACTCTACAAATACAAAAAAAATAATAATTACTCTTATAAGATAAGTAATTTAATTATAGTACAAGACTTTAATCAAGAACCATTTCACTCTTAGCACATAAAAACTTAGAACTTGAGCAACATTGAATTTTTGCCTTTTTCTTATTTGGATTATCAAATTACAAAAACCATTGAATTGAGAAGCATTCTCTTCTATTTATAGTAGGATAATGATTAGGGTAGAATTTTGATTAGGCAGGTGTCCTGATTAGTACATAGTTTACCGATGTAGTTTTTTACACATAAACAAAACTGAGCAGAATGTAACAACAGGTCAAAATTTGTGAAGGCCAGAGACCTAGTCCCTTGTAGTCAATTGCTCATCATCAAAACAAGATACAACAGTTACCTATTCTTGAGTGAAAGTGGGAATGTATTACTATGGACTTCTTGACTAGTTTGCATCGTATATCTATTAGTTTCAATAATGTTTGGGTAATTATAGGTAGATTGACCATGTTGGTTTATTTTATTCCAGTTCAGCTCTTCTTTAGTTCTAAGAGGTTGTATCATACCTGCATTCATAAGATTGTGCAACTACATATTGTGCTAGTGTCTATAATTTTGGATCAAGGTTTGGTGTTTATGTCATACTTTTGGAAGACTTTTATAGATAAGTTAGGTACTCAAGGTGATCCTAGCATAGCATTTCACCCCCAGAATGATGTCCAATTAGAGATGACTATCCAGGTTATAGAGAATATAATTTGTACTTATGTGATAAATTTTAATGGCCAGTGAGAGCAGTATTTGGCAATGGTGAAGTTTGCAAATAATAAAAACTACTATTCCAGTATTGATATGGCTTCTTTTGAGGCTTTGTATGGTAGGTGTTGTCGCTCTCCAAATAGTTGGTTTGATGTTTCTGTGGTTAGACCTTGAGGTACGGACTTGATTCATGAGTCCTTGGACTGATTTTAGATAATTCAAGATAGAATTAGAGCGACTTAGAGTAGGTAGAGTACTATGTAGATTATAGGCTTCGTGTCTTGAGATTTGGGGTTGGTAATCATGTTTTCCTTTAAGATTCACACATGAAGGTCAAGCTTAGCTCTAGATATATTGGTTTATTTGAGATTCATCAAACTTTTGGTGATATGTCTGATGAGTTATCTTTGCCTCCAGAGTTATTGGCTATTCTTACAATTTTTCATGTTTCTATGCTTCGCCATTATATTTTAGATGAGTCTCATGTCATTAATTGGGAGTCAATTTAGTTAGATGAGTGATTATCTTTCTTTGAGGATCTGGTCTGCATATTTTTAGGGATGTTAGACAGTTGTATTCTAGAGTTATCCCTATTGTTAAGGTTCAGTGCTGACATCGACTCGTAGATGAGGCTACTTAGGATGTCGAGTCTAATATGCATAGTTCTTATCCCTAGCTCTTTGTGGATTCAGGTATTTCTTTTGCCTTTATTTCGAGGATGAACTAGATTTTTAGTGGCAGATGATGTAACAAACTAAAGTTTGATGAGAAATGAGAAATTTGAGATTTTGTGTAATTTTACTATTTCACTCCTCCTCGTTGTTATATTATGGTATTTCTAGGGTGTTCTATCTTTCGCTAATTGTATGTGACTATCTTGTATATACATGGTAATATTTGTAACTAAGTATATGTGATATGATGTATATTTGTGTTCTACCTTGTTGTGTTGTTGCAATATATAAGATATGTATATAGAACTGTTAGTGCAAGTAGTGTAGTCTGCTGTTGTGGGATATTTTATGGTGCAGGTAACGCTCCCTTAGTGTACATTTTGTATGCTTAATTTTTTACTTTTCTAGGTCAACCTATGATACCTATTGAATACAAGTGGACCGTACTCATACCTATGTGCCCTTTTGGTATAGGTACTAGTTTGAGTATACCCAGCTTTGTTGATTTGAGCGATATCTAGTGATTTCAAGGTAGTGGTTGAATTTCATGCATCTGGATGTATTCTAGTACCTTTATACAGATTATGTCCTTACTATAATATCAAAGATAGAGTTCCTCTATTATTTTGGACATTTTATGTATTTCATTTGGATTCGAGTTGTACTAGATACATTTGTATACTGTTAACACCACGTTTTGTGAAGTTATGGTTTTGTTTTTGTTTATATTCTTTCCATATTTATTATACTTTTATGGTTTGGCTTCATTCTAGAAGCCTTACCTTGGGATAATTTCTATCTGTTTCCCTTTATGTATCAGTTTACGTGGTAGGCTTACTCTTCAAGATTCGCCGCGATGAGTGCCATCATGACCATTGGATTTTGGGTCATGACAATGGCTAAAAATATTATAAACTCACCTATATTTGATAATTTCTTTAGAGAGGTAGAGATTAGGAAAAGAAGATCAATAGTTATTTGAAGCTATCAACCATTATCTAATTAACTTAAGACCGAGAGGAGATAGTTAATCTGAGATCATAAAACAATGGTTATTAGTACAACACATTTAGTCTAAGGGAAGATGAGTGAAATTCACCCAAACAAGGCTGAGAGATAGTTAGGTGATGTATAACTTGTTAGATTTTGCATGCCAGGCACCAAGATAGTTTGAATAGCATTAAAAGTCGATGGAGTTAGGAAGTCAGGGTGAATACAATTCTAATGATCGTCTTATATTGATAACAACCCTAATTATGTAGAATTTTTACCGTTACTCTTATATTTACAAAACCATTCTTTTTTACTTTCTGCAATTTCCAATTACATCAAAAAGCTCATGATAGATTTCTAACCTATTCATCGTAGGATCGGCTCGGACTTTGGTAGGTTCTATATTTGACAAGCGACTGCTTTATAATTTCATGGAGGCATAACTTGGGCGACTTCAAATTTAGGCATAATTTTCGAGAATTGCAGTTATAGATTAAATGATTGAGTTTGTTGAAGCTATTGGTTTTATTTTTGATTCTTGGTTTTCTACTATTTATAGGGAACTCACTGATATATTCCCAATACTTAAGGTTAAGGTAATCCCCACATTCTATTTGATCTTAAGATTGAATTAAGCTTATTATAGAATTATAATATAGAGATAGTAGAAGAGTAGGATCAAGAAGCCTGACACAAAGTGGTTTAGATGACCCAACCATATTGAATCAGCAACCTTAGTATAGTGTTCAATAAACTATCAAGCAAAACACAGCTTAGGTAATTGCACAAGAAAATATTAGCTGGCACTTGCCCTATGTGCTGAGAAAAGGGATACATAAGAAGAGAAATATCATCATGCAACACTCAATAGAGATAGACTTACAAGGAACAGAGGTCAACCATTTGTTTATCGGTACTTTCTAGTTTATAATGATCTAATAGAAGATTTAGGGTATGTTTAACAAATTGTGTCAGGTGCTATCATTTTTCAGAATTATCCCAAGGAAGAAAAAATTATATTATGAGCACAATGATGCAATTTCTGAATTTGAAGGGAGTCTTTGATGGTTTACCTATTGATGATTAAAACATGCACCTTATGAACTTTGTGGGGATTTGCACTTCATACAATCCGCCTAGGGTGAGTCAGGAAGCTATACGACTCAGGTTGTTCCCATTTCTCTTAGAAGAGAAGAAACATTATGGTTAGTAGAGCTATCTTATGGTCCATTAACACTTGGAGCGAGTTGAGGACACATTTTATATACTAATTTTTCCCTCTCTCTAGAATTCTGCATTTGAAGGATAAGATCTATAATTTCATATAGTGACATTTAAATGCACTTTATGAGAACTGTTTAAGGTTCAAGAATAAGTTGATGAATGTTCCAAACCATAGAATCTCAAGGAGGAACTTTCTTGCGATATTCCATAGAGCCTTGAATGCAAATACTAAGGCTGTTGCGAATACTATTATAGGTGGATCTTTCATTAGTCATCAATAGGATCAGACTTCGTAAATCCTAGATTCAATCATTAAAACCCACCGAGGGTGGTATACTCACGAGACATACAAATTAGCTGGTATAAGTGCAATTGGTGCTTCCACTAAGCAAAGATCCTTAGATGAGACAATGGCTCAAGAGGTAGCATAGCTGTAGATAAATATTGGCCTACTTGCTAAGTAATTCATAGTAATAGGAGTAAAAATAGGTAAATATGGTAGACTCTCAGAGTAAGGCTTTTATACATGAGAAGTTTAATTTTGAAGATGAGGTAAAGTACTTAGAATGAGAGATAATAGGTGTTCGAGCTAAGTAGCATGAGTCTAACCAAGACACTTTGAAATTGAGATAAGGGAATTAAGGTCAAAACTACTATGGAGACCGGTATAGGGACATGAGTAGAGAATATAATGGTGACTGGAGGATAATGGATGACTATATAGATAAGATTGGTTTTCATGTTCCTCCCAGGAACTGTGATGCTAAGTATGAATGTTCAAGAACAAAGAAATTTCATGAAAACTTGTGAAGGGTTTAAAGAGCCAAGAAAGTTGTCTTAAGTAGGTTAAGGTAGATATATCAGGGTTGAGCAAGAAAGTGAAGTCGCATGCAGCTGTGATTAAGCAGCTTGAGAAAAACTTAGGATAGATTTTTTCTATACTGAATAAATGTCAACATGGAACTCTTTCTAGCAATATCATTAGAATCTAAAGAACGATAGTGGCTGCCTTGCATCACTACTCACAGTAGCAAGGATACTACTGATCCACCTATGCTTGTGGTTGATATGGTAAAGAATGATATTGTGGATATTGATGAAGAATTTGAAACTAAAATGGAGAAGTTGATGACTAATGGTGAAGTATCTCAAAAACCATCAATTGTAGAGAAAAGAGCTAATAATGATAAATGATAAGGGAATGAGGTTGCACCAATATTGAAACTCATTCTGTAACCCCTCTATCTTTTCTATGTAAAAAAGGTAATTCTTTTTTATAATCCCCTAGGGAAAAGGTAGAGGGGTTGCAGATAACCAAAGAAGGGAATTATAAAAAGTTTATTTTGATGTTGAAGTAGATGTATGAAGTTGTCCACCTTGATCTGAACATCAAACAATATTCCCACTATTTTTTTCACCATAAGATCTAAGATTAATAATTGCATCATTGTTTGTTCAAGAGGTTCTTAAGCCTTATTGTTTGAACACTTCCAGCAGCATTAATTTAATGCTTACACCAAGGTCACATAAAGCCTTGCAAAAACTAGATGACCTAATCATACAAGGAATTGTGAATACACTTGGATCAAATTTCTTTTGCATAAGAGATCGAGATATATTCTCACTACAATGGTGCAAAGCACTAAAATCCTTATAACTTATAGTTCTCTTCTTTTTCACTAAATCCTTCATAAATTTCATATATCTCGGCATACATTCTAGACCATCAAGAAGATAAGGCCAACTTTGTTATCTTCAATTGTGAGGTTGATTTTAAGATGCCATAAATTAGGGAGACATTGTTAGCCATTGACAGATCATTAATAGCTATGGAAAGAGGTAAGCTTAAGTTCAGACTTAATAATGAGGAAGACAGGTTTAATTTTTGTAGAACTATGAAGCAACCAATTGACATGATTGTGGTTTTAGTAATAAAAAGTTTTGATGAGCCTGGAATCCAACCCTATGGAAACCTTAATAGAGTCTAAGAAATCAAGATCCCCACGTCACGCCAAGACGTTAAATCAGGTGTCACTTAGGAGGCAACCGAAGGTGTCTTATCTATTTTGCATTTGTGATAATTTATTTTATTATGATTGACATCAGATTTATGATCCTAATATTCCACAGGTATGTTCCTAACTCTTTTTCCTTATGGTAGCCTAATACATTGGGAATAATGCAAGCTTATTTGATAGGGATAGGGATAATTGTAGGTCTCGATGTCCTTTTGAGGTTTTTTTTGCCATGTCTTTTTCCCCCAAGGTGTGTTATCATAGTAGACCAGGCATGTCTAGGAATTATGTTTTGTTTGTGGTACGTGATATGTGTTTTCTTTCTTAATTAGAGGGAAAATATGGAACTTAAGTGTAGTCAAAATTTTTTGTATTTTATCTGTTCGTGATATGTGTTATTTTTTAAATTAGATGAAAAATAAGGAACCTAAGTGCAATAAAAAATGTTTTGTGTTTTTACGTGTTTATGATATGTGTTATTTTGTTTAATTAGACGAAAAATAAGGAACTCAAGTGCAATCAAAATGTTTTGTATTTTTATGTGTTTGAAAAATATGATACCCCTTTTAAGTATTTTGTGAATTGTGTGTTGTGAATATATGTGTGACCATTGTTGATTCTTGCTATGGCATCAATATTCTGGACAAAATAATTGTAGCTTAGCATTACATAAATCAGACAAGTAGTATTTGATAATATAATCCTGTACCATGTGTGTGTGAGGTGTTTACCTTGTTAACATTGTGTATTTAATCTAGAACTTGATCGGCTAGTTTTGCTTAGTTTATGGAATAGTGGTCGAGACATACTAATATGCAATGTTTGAATCAGTCCACTCTTAGACTAAAAGACCCACCAAACAAAAGTAATTATCCCTTGACCCGAATTCAAGCCTAAATTTACCTATTTTATTATTTTAGCCTTTTTTACTTTCCCGTTTAATTATAATGAACCTGTTTTGTCCTAGGTCCCTCCTTGGACATTATGTACCTTAACTTAGATAAATTGCCTAGGTTGAGGGTGGCTATCATACGGAAGTATAGTTGAAGATGGGTATGGAGAAAGGTTTTTAATTAAAGAAAAGAAAGTAGGGTTGGGCATTGTAAAATAGTGTGAAAATAAAAAAATTACAAATAATGAAGAAAACCTGAGCCAATTAGTATAATTAATATAGGAGAAAAAGGAAGATTAAAAGAAACATGGTTAAGTAATGGATCCAAATGTCAAGGAGGGTGAAACACTATGTCCCATATGTACCATACCTGCCCCCAAGCCTACATTTCAAGTATAGAAAAGTTCTATAGTTATCCTAGTCTAGTTTTCCATAAAACGAAGTTATGAAAAATCACGGCAAGCCTATGGTATTTTATTTACATTGTTTGAACTTGTTTGAGAGGGTAAGTGTTTTGATGTAGTCCCTATATTGACATGCATTATGATACTGTTAGAGTTGACAATTTCTTATTGTGAGGGTACAAGGGTTGTATTGTTAACTACTTATTTGTTTGGGTAGCATCAATTTCATATATGCTTGGTTGTTTGTTGTTAATCTAATGTCACCACTTGACTCCTTTTGTGTCATATATTTGTGCTTCTTAGATCCACACGGTGGTTTTGAAAATAGTGAACAGGAGGGGGCAGGAAGTTTGAGCTAAAATAAGTTGGTTTCCATAGGTTCCTTATATTTCTTTTAGTTAAGCATCATGTTTATCAATTATTTGTTAGGTTCCTGAGGACATGCAAATGTAAGTTGTGGGTGTTGATATGCCATGGTTTAATGGCCCTTTTGATGCTTAAAACTAGAAAATTGTGCAATTACTTAGATATTTTTGTCAGATGTGATGTGCATTTGTGTTGATTTTGCAAAAAAAATAGAGTTTAAAGCAAAGAATGAGATAAAGGGATGAAGAGTTGGTGAAAAGGTTACCCACAAGCCAACCTACGACTCGTGTGTAGTAAATACAAGCTGTGAGTTACATTGTAGGTTAAGTTTTGAATTTAGTACATTATTCATTATTTGCTCGAGCCTACCTACAAGCCGTAGGTACAACCTATGAGCCATAGGTTGCATCGTAGGTTGAAGAATCTGAAAAGTTGAAGATGGACTCTAATTTATACGATTCCTATGTATGATTCGTGGGTTGAATCTACGACTCAACCCACGAATTGTGAGTTGATAAAGAATATGGTTTCCTACATTATTGAGGATAGGTTTTATCTTGTATCTAGAAATACCCTTTGGATTTTTATTATTTTTTGCACACTTTATACATTTTTGACATTATTTTGAGTTTTGAGATACATTATTGATCTTGAAATTAGTATTCTTGGGTGTTAGGATTTACAATTAATTTAAGATTTTGGGTTTTCATTCTTATTCTTCGTAAGGTCATCTTTATGCTTTCATCGATGGAATTTATGTGTGTTAATACAACCATGAGTGGATAAACCCCAAAACTAGGGTTATGGGAACCCATACAAATTAACAAAGCAGGTTAAGTGTGAAGTCATTCTCGATTAGTCTTCTTCCATGTACTGGGGTTTCTTCTACTTTGATTAATTTCTTAATGGTTGCAAACATTAGGAACTCACCCTTATTTGATACTTTCTAAGGAGAGAGATAGAGATTAGGAAAATGATATCACAACACTTATTTGAAGATATCAACCTTTATCTAATTAACTTGAGACTGAGGGGAGATAGTTAATCTGAGATGCTAAAATAAGGATTAGTAATGTGACACTCTGATACCGAGAGGAGATGAGTGAAATTCACCAAAAACAAGGTTGAGAGATGATTAGTTGATACATAAATTGTTTGATTTTTCATGCAAAGTGCAGAGATAGTTTGACAAGGATGACTAGTCTGGGGAGTTATGAAGTCTGGGGGGACAAAATCCTAGTGATCATCTCATATTGATAACAACCCTAATTGACCAAAATTGTTACAATAACTCTTATTTTTAGAATACTTTTTTTACTTTATGCAATTTCAAATTACATTAGCAAGCTCGTGATCTAACTTATTCCTCATGGGATCGACCACAACCTCGTTGGGCTCTATATTTGACAAGCAACAACTTTATACTTTCTTAGAGATGTAATTTTGAAACCTCAGTGGAATACTCTACACTGCAGGTACAACTACCCTATGCAAAAGACACTCTCTAGAATAATGGCTAAATACCCCACACTCATAACCTGCCCCAAGAACTTCACTATATCAAGCAGTTCTGTCTAACCCAAAATTACCATCTCAACTAGAAAATCTAGAATATGTATCCCTTGATTGCTGGGATAACCCCCATAAGTAAGATGAAGTATGACATAAATGGGCCTCCTAGATTGATCCTGATGCTGATAAGACTAGCGCAGAGGGTATGTATCCTGAGAACTTCTACCTATGAAGTGTGAGCCACTCCATCTCCCACTAAAAATACCCTTTTAGTGTGGCCTCTTATTGGTGCCCCCTTGGCCTCACATGCATCTTCTATAAGGTCTGAGCATGATTAGAGACCAAGATAAAAAATTTGTTAGTGCTAACCAAACTCTATGTAAATATGCAAAGAGAAAGTCTCAGTCCCTTAACAAAACACCAAATCTGCTTATGATCAGTCTATAAAGTATCTGTAGCATGCCAGGATAACTCATAGTGTCAAGCATCATACTCTAGGACAATCATAGAACCCTACTGTAATCTCTTGAATTTGTCTCTCTAACATTTTCTAAGGCTATGAAGCATATACTTCTCTTAAAAGCCCTTGGAGAACTGAGTTCATGTCAACGGGGAGATCTAGTTGGCCTATAATAAAGATAACCTGTCCACCAATGTGCAGCTGGTAGGTCCATCTATAATATAATGTAGTCAATGCCATAAGTGTTCACTAGACTTAAATTACAGAGCCTATCTTCACAAGAAATTATGAACTCAAATTTATCCTCCCCTGGTGCCCCAAAGACCTAGGTGCAGTAAATCTTAGAAATCTACCCAACATATTCTAATCCTCAACAGAAATCATAGGCAGGGAACTATCGATTGAGTAAATACTATCATTGGAGGGATCTCATCTCTGGGGCCCATAGCTACCGGTTGTTCCTCTACCTCAATACCACTCTGATAGTAGACTGAGCACTATTAGACAATTTACACTAAACAACCCCAGTAGTTGGACTACAGTATCTTTTAGTAGTGATAAATAAATGAATTACGATGAAGCCTTGGCTGCCCCCCGAACCACCATTTGCTAGGTTTGCAGAACCTCTAGTGCAGGAACAGAAATATGTTTTAGTGAAGTCTCCCTTGCAAAATCTCAAGCCTAGGCAAAAACTCTTGTCTTTCTCTAAATTATAAGTCTTTCACATTCTCTGATAGAATCCCTAGTCTTGAATTTGAGGTCCTCGTCTCTCATAGCAATAGCTCACATTCTAGACATTTGTAAAAGAGTGAAACCAAATAAATCGTATAAAGTAACATACAATCTTAGCATGAAATAAGTGAAGGAAGTGAAGATTTTCTAAGAATGTCCTTAGCCTCGTAAGATAAGTTACGAACATCATCATTCTGATGTATGGGACTCTACTAAACACTTTCTTTTATACTAATAATATCAGTAAACCTAGGCTCTGATACCAATTTTTCATGATCTAATTTTATGAGTTATAATGGAACTTACTTTATCTTATAGGTAATCCTAACTGTAGCCTAGAATGACAAGTAATTGACTAGTTAGTGGAAAATAGCATATATGCTAAATAACACAAGTAATTAGCTTACAAGACATGAAATATAAGGAATACAACATAACTAAAGATAAATAAGGAAGAGCGTAACAATATTCCATGACCTAGTAAGGTTGGTACAAGACCCTCTAACAAAAGAATAAGTGTACTATAAGTAGCAAATACACAATAATTTCAAATAGAAAATCCTAAAAAGATGAAGGAGAAAAAGTGAACTCTGGCTCAAAGAGCTGACCCTATCTCCAAACTCTGACCAACACTAATATAACATTAACAGAGGCACTAGTACTTGAATCTACATAAAAAAGTATGGAAAATATTGTTTGATTACCAAAGTAATAGGTAGTCAGTACGCATCATTGACCGACTGAGCTAAATCATAATATAAATATGATTTGTATTATTCAAATTCATCAACACATCCATCTACACTGAAAGATCATTAACTCTCAAGAATGAGTAAATTTGGAGCTTCAATGACACTCTATTGAACCCATCAAGGAACTGGGGATTTATTACTAAATTAGAGAATTTAACCAAAAATGAGATGGAATCTCACAAGGATTACAATGAGGAAACAACTTTCTGAGCTTACCAACATCCAATGATCAGCCAAAAGTAGATCCCCCCATTCTCTAAGATCTCGAGGGATTTAATGCTCTTTGGACCTAGAGATAATGGGAGAAAAATAGATGGGGACTAAAATAAATTCCCTATAGGGACCACTTAGCTAAAATGGCATAGGAATGTTTAAGTGATCCTTGGAATTTGGCCAACCTCTCCTATAGCGGACAAAATGTCGCTTAAGAAACATCCACTTTAGCGATCAAGCCTCTACTAAAGAAACCTAGGCGGGACTAAACTTGGTCACTAAAAAGATCACTTAGCTGCTAAAGCAACCACCACTTAAGAGACCAAAGGCACGCTTAAGAGGTTGCACTAGCTATGTCCTTGAAACATCTAAACTTTGATTTTACTAAGTTTCTACCAACCCCTTGAGATTCATTTAGAATTTTGTGAATACATATGAACTATGTAATAAAAATTCAACATTACGGACTCAATAGTGCCATCTAAATTTCTATCCAAAGTCATTTTTATGAAATATAGGACCCACACTTAAGGGACACTTTTACCAAAATCTATCAAATAGACCAAAATGAGTTCGAAAGCCTTGGGACACAAACTATGGGCCCCCACACTAAAATCAATGTTTTGATAATAATGGAACTATCAAAATTAGTGTACAAGGTTGTTAACCAGAATTTTATGCCCGATAGCCAACCCTTAGCAGCATACACGTCAAAATAACGTATTGGCTCAACATAAATCAAACGAACTACCCTGTAATTGAAATATTGACTCCTTCAAGTAATAAATTACTTGGGGAAGCTATAGGAAGACTCTAAATGGTAAAAAAGTGTTGAAAAGTTGAAAATTAGCTGGAGGGTCATTACAAGAACCTCAAAAAATATTTAAATTAATTTAACACTTTAATCAAGTGCAACTCTGGTGTATAAGGAATTATTAAATAGTGCAGATAGTTGATCAGGAATTGTATTATATGTTAATATAATAGAACAATGGTGTAGTGGCTTAAAATTATGTTAAGAAAATTAAAGTGTTCTACCTTATTTATTTTAATTGTTAAGACTTGGAATGAGTGTAATAAACCATCAGGTCATTTCCTATATTTTCACTTATTTCCACCATTAGAGCTTCTCTATAGTTGCCCTAAGTCATTTATAACTTGATAGAACTGACAGTTCGATTATTAGGAATTTTGTTTGATTTATATATCTATTTCTCTATTTAAAAGTCTTTCCTAGTTTCAAATGGCCACCAGGTGTAAAATTAAATAAAATAACCTCGTTTTCAAATTGTGGCTATGCCAACAACTCTAAATATATATTTAAGGCTAAGTGTACCTTTGGTTTGGGTTCCAAGATACTCGAACTCATTTTGACCAATTGGTCAGAAAGTTAAAAAATTAAAATATGGTTGTGGGACTCATATTTGGTTAAAACGATGTCAAATGAAAATTTTAGTTGCACCATTGAGTCTAGAATTTTTAATTTGGTATGATCTATAGTTTATGTGTGTATATGGGATTTTACATGAATCCCTAGGGCTTGGCAATAATTTGGAAAACTTTCCAAGTTTTATCTGTCATCTGGTGCAATTGCTATAGCATGAAAAAGGTCATGGTTGTGATATTCTTTGCCAAAAAAATTAGTGTAATCATAGAATAGGTGTTACAATTTCAACAAATTATGCAGTCATTAAAGAAGAGAAATCACATGGTATGATCTGTGATCGAAACTCACTTGTGCAACCACTAAATATTGCAATCACAAGTCTGGTTCTCTTATAGCAGGACCTGAGTACCTAGTATGGGTATAAATAGACCCTTAGTTGTAAATTTAGCCATTTGTCATTTGTTACTTATGAGATTAAACCCTAAATAGTGAGATAAAGTGAGAATGAATTCCTCTAAATTCATGGTACAATTTTTCATTTTCTTGCTCAAAACCCCAAAAGCTTGAGGGCTATATTTTAGCCCTGCTATAGCTTGATTTTCACCCATTTTTAAGGGTAATAATTCCCTGAGAAAGTAAGACTATTAGGTTGATTTTGAAAATGTGATTTCTGTAAGTGGGATGAACATGAGGGTATTGAAGTAATTTTTGGACCCAATGCACAATGTTGCAATGTGGGTATCATTATTCTTGTATTGATGATTAAAATGTTGTTTTGATAGATTTACATATTGCATAAGCTTAGCGGAAGGGAAAAGTTGTGCTTTAGGACATTTTGTGAGTTTTCTTCAGCGTCCAGATAGTATAGATTTATCCCTTGTTAGATTGAGCTATCTCATAGTATTATTATGATATTATGTTAGATTTGGGATAGGTTTTAGGTTCGGGATTGATGAAATGAATGACTCGTGTTATTTGTATCATTTTGTCCATTTTAAAACCATAGAGTTAAAGCACTTAGCTTGTTTCATTATGCCTTAAGTGAATTAGGCTTCATGTCTTATGTTTTGCATGAGAATGCCTTAGATCACTCAAGATAGATAAAAAAGCTTTAGAAACCCATGCTTATGTTAAGATTGACTTTAGTTTCTTATATTAAAGAAGGTTGCCTTAGTTATAATTTGGGCTAACTATTGTTTTTGGGAAGAATCATTACCTTAGGGCTAATTGTGGGCTGCTATATATCTAACAGTGGATTTAGATAGCTTAGCCTAGTACGGGGTATAACTTGCCGTAAAATGTATTTTAGGGATTTAGAAGTGGGCTCTTTGACCCATCTTAAGTTAAGATTAATGAATAGTTCTCTTGAAACCCTTATATGCTTATAAAATACTTAGAGAATGCCCTTTTGAGGCAATATTGAGGAACCTTGGCATTTGATGGTTATGGTAATGATGCTATTAGAAGAAATGCTCATAGACTAATGGATTATATTATCTATTATACTATGATAACATATGGATCATTTTGCGATAAGGTATAGGTTATGGCATGTATAACCTATCCATTAGGCTAATGATATGACTTTGACCATGCTATTGCTATTGCCTATGCTATTACTTATGATTGTGATCTTGCTAGTAATCATGCTAGAAAACATTCTTCTTGGTGATGTTAGCAATTGTGTTATTAATTATGCTAGAAGTCATGCTTATTGATTTGATGGAAGTTATGCTAGAATTCATGATATTTGAATATATTAGCTCTTATGCTATTGAATATGCCACCGACTATGATAATATGGCTACCGATTTGAGTGTAAATATTTACTATATATATACCTGGTTTAATTTTGAAAGATGATGTTTATATTAAATATGCTTGATTTAATTTTTGAAGTTGATGATGATATTGATTATACCTGGTTCAATTCTAGATGATTATGATACTATGACAACATTGAATGATGCTTATGTTGATGTACCTATATGTAAATCTACCACTTTGAACTTGGATAATTATTATGATATGATTATTGTATATCTATATATATTCATATACAGGTTGGGTACGATGTTGATATTAGGGATGTTGATTATATCCCACAAGTGATAAATTATTATTAGGTGGTATAGTTGATGATTAGTGATAAATATGGATTAGTGGTGGATATTGTTGAAGTGACTAATCATGACTAATTGATACATGAATATTAGTTGGTAAGGGATGATTTGTTAATAAATGATGCTAGTTGATAAATGACGGTTATTTTATGAATGCTTATTAGTGTATAATTGGTGAATAGTTTTAAAATAATTACTAGAGGTTATAGGATTTGTAATTAAATAAATTAGTTAATAAGAGATCATTAGCTATTAAATGGTTATTTATGAGTATCGATGATAAGGCTGTTAAATGATGGTAATATTATAGAATGTTGTTAAATTATGGAATGGTGGTTAACTAATGATTTTGTTATTTGTAAGTGATGAATGATTTCTTTATTCTATCTTTGAGTGTACTCTACAGGTGTATGGGGGTCTATGATGAGTTATTTACTTTCCACACCAATTAGTGTACGGGAGCCAATTTTATAGTTTGTGGTAACTTGTGTAATGCCTTATGATGCGTTACTACTCTAATTTATGTACTTATATCACACATCGATGTTGTCATGTGTTGATGCCTTGTGTTATATTGTTATTCTGTTTAAATTACTTTTTATGTACAACAGTATTGGAGATGATTTAGGTTTATTTTTGTACCTTGACTTAGTTATGTTCTCTTGCTTTTTAACATACTTACATCATGATTTAGCTTAGTCGGCCAATGATGCCTACTGAGTATTAGTTTTTTGGTACTCGTACTACACTTCTATACCTTTTTAGTATGGATCTGAGTAATAGTTTTTACCATTGATGGTTGATCATACTATGCTAATTTTTTGGAGATAGGTTGAGCTTTTGGAGTCAGAGTCACCTATTTCTTTCCATCTTCTAATATTTAGCCATTTGTTATCGAGAGAGATGTTATTGACTATTCTAGATATTTGAGTTGTATTAGTATTACATGCATTTGTACTGGCTCTACCAGGTCGTAAGATCATATCTTTTATTGACTATCTTTGTCTATGTCAAATGTTTTACTTATTTATCAATTTTATTGTTAATTTCTGCCTAAGTTGGGCATTTTCCACCATGTTAAACCACTGTGTTTAACTTTGGGTTACAATTTCGCTTACCTACTAGCAAGACAAAGTTGGTGACATCACAACTAATAAATCGGATGGTGATGAATTGGTATTTGAGCCAAGTTTCACCATTATTTTAGGTACAAGAAAAAGTGTCTAGTAAAGTCCTATGGATCAAAATGATGACATTCATTTCTTATCTTCAGGAGGATATGGGACATTTTTAGAAGTTCTTCACTTCTTTCACTCATATCGTGCTAAGAGTCTGAGATGGTTTATAGAATATTCCTTTGATTTTACTTATTTATAGATGGCCACCAGACATGCTACCACTACACAAGATGAGGTCCCCGAGACTAATACTAGGGGATCCTACTTTTGTTCATGGATAACCTAGAGGTCATGGACATCCACAAGATGTGTCCCCATCTTAGGAATTACTGAGATTCATATAGAGCATGCATATCTGATGCATGATTTTATGACTGAGCTGATACATAAATGCATGACTGAGATTACTGATAACCTGATCATGTATATCTGATGCATGAATACATGACTAAGATTTCTGATAACTGAGTTTGTCATAAGGAGAATGCATGTCTGATGCATGAACATATGATTTAATATGCAATGGTAAATGGATACCAAGTTTAAAAAATTGGAATCTTAGCATGAAACTGGTTTGTAACTGGAATTTGAACATGAAACTGAATAAGCATTAAGAAAATCTATTACCTTGGGCTGAGACTGAGTTTACAGAGAAGAGGTGAGATACTTGGTCCGCATGTCTGCTTCTGCTTCCCAAGTAGCTCCCTCAACGGACTGATACTAGCAAAGAACTTTGAATAGAGGGACTTCTTTGTTCCTCAGTCTGCGGGTTTGATAGTCAAGGATTTTGACCAGAATCTCTTCGAAAGAGAGGTTGTTCTAAATATCTATGCTCTAAATAGGGACTACAACTGTTGGGTCACTTATGCACTTCTTGAGCATAGAGACATGAAAGAATGGATGAACTGAGGCTAGATCTGAAGGCAATTCAAGCTCATAAGCTACATTTCCGAAACGACTGAGAATTTTGAAGGGACCGACATATCGGGGACTGAGCTTTCCCTTTTTGCCGAATCTCTTCACTCCCTTCATGAGAGAGATTTTCAAGTACACATGATCCCCAATCTCAAACTTGAGATCCATTTTGCACACATCTGCATATGATTTCTGTCGGCTCTGAGTTGTCTTAAGCCTTTCTCTAGTCAACTAAAATTTCTCTAAGGTATCGAATACTAAGTCATGCCCTTCTATAGTAGCCTCACCGACTTCGAACCAACCGATCTGAGATCTACCTCTCTTAATGTAGAGAGCTTTAGATGGAGCCATCTGAATACTAGAATGATATCTATTATTGTATGCAAACTCAATCAAAGGCAAGTGGTTATCCCAACAACCCTAGAAATCAATTGGACATGCCCTTAGCATATCTTCCAAAGTCTGAATGGTCGTTTTTGCTTTACTATCTATCTGAGGATGGAAGGTTGTACTGAGGTAAACTCGAGTACCAAAACCCTTTTGGAATGCTTTCCAAAAATAAAAGGTGAACTGATTACCTCTATCTAAAATAATGGACAATGGAACACCGTGTAATCTGACCAACTCTCTGATATAGAGTTTGGCATAATCCTTGGCTGAATAAGAGCTATGAACTAGAAGAAAATGAGCTAATTTAGTCATTCTATCTACAATGACCCAAACTAAATTATGTTGATGAGAGTACGAGGCAAACCCATCACAAAGTCCATGTTTACTTTTTCCCACTTCCAAGTAGGAATATTAAACTCTTGGATGGACCCACTAGGCTTTTGATGCTCTATCTTAACCTGTTGACATATAGAGCACTCAGCTAAAAACTCTGCCATATCTCTCTTTGTCCCACTGCTCTAATAGATCTCCTATAAATTGTGGTACATCTTTATAGCCGTAGATAAATAGAGTAGCGCGTACCATGAGCTTCTACAAGAATTCACTTCCTCAAGTCATCTATACCTAGAATAAACAGACGACCCTAATAATGCAATACGCTATCTCCCCCTTGGGAAAAAACCTCAACCTTCTTATCCTTGACTGACTCTTTCAACTTGACTAGACTAGAATCTCTATCTTGCTTTGGTTTTACCTTGGAAATTAGAGATGATTCTAAACTACTTTGAACCCATATATCACCCTCCTCTATATCGACTAAGCGACCACTTTGTCTGGCAAACTGATGGACTTCCTGAGCTAGCTTCTTCTTACTATCCTCAACATGAGCAACACTACCCATGGACAATCTACTGAGAGCATCGACCACTACGTTATCCTTGCTCGAATGATAAAAGACACTCATGTCATAATCTTTCAAGAGCACTAACCACCTTATCTGGCGAAGATTTAGATCTTTCTAAGAAAATACATATTGAAGGCTCTTATGATCTGTGAACACATCCATATGAACTCCGTATAGATAATGCCTCCAAATCTTCAAGGCAAATACTACAGCTGCTAACTCAAGATCATGAGTAGGATAATTCTTCTTATGGGGTTTAAGCTTTCTAGAGGTGTAGGCTATGACCTTACCATACTGCATGAGGACACAACCCAAACCTACTCTGGTTGTATCACAATACACTACGAAACCATCTGAACCATTTGGAAGAGCCAAAATAGAGCTGAGGTGAGTCGAGCCTTCAACTCTTGAAAACTCTTCTCACAAGGATCTAACCACTAAAACTTGACTTTCTTCTGAGTTAATCTGGACATAGGGGATGCAATAGAATAAAATCCCTCAACAAACCATCTGTAATAGCTGGCTAAACCCAAGAAACTCCTGATATCTGATGAAGAGACAGGTCTGGGCCAATTTCTTACTACTTTGGTCTTTTGAGGATCTACTCTAATGCCATTACTAGAAATGATATGACCAAGGAATGCTAATGACCTTAGCCAAAATTTGCACTTACTGAATTTGGTGAATAACTGATGATTTGTAAGAGCCTAAAGTATACTTCTGAGATGGTTTACATGATCACGTTCACTGCAGGAATAGACAAGAATATCATCTATGAAGACTATGATGAACATGTCCAAGTACTGCTTGATCACATGGTTTATCAAGTCCATGAAAGTTACAGGGGCATTAGTAAGACCAATGGACATGACTAGGAATTTAAAGTGACCATAACGAGTTCAAAAAGCTATTTTCGGAATGTCACATTCCCTGACTCTAAGATGATGATAGCCTGATCTGAGGTCTATCTTAGAGAAATAGCCGGCACCTTGAAGTTTGTCAAAGAAGTCATCAATTTTAGAAAGTGGATACCTGCTCTTAATCGTGACTTTATTAAGCTGACAGTAATCTATACACATTCTGAGAGAACCCTTTTTCTTTCATATAAATAAGACTGGTGCACCCCAAAGGGACATACTGGGTCTAATTAATCCCTTATCTAAGAGATACTTCGACTGGTCTTTAAATTTTCTTAGTTTCAATGGTGCCATTCTGTATGGCAGAATAGATATAGGATGAGTATCTGGAAGAAGATCAATGTTGAAGTCTATTTCTTTTTTGGGAGGAATTCCTGAAATATTTTTGGGAAAGATATCTGAATATTCATTCACTACTAGGACTGATTCAAGACTGGGAATTTCAGAACTAGTGTCCTTAACTCGAACAAAATGATAGACACATCCCTTAGATATCATTTTATATGCCTAAATGTAGGAAATAAGCTGGCCTCTGAAAGCTGAAGTACTATCCCTCCACTCTAGGATAGGTTTATTTAGAAACTAGAACTGGACTATTTTATTTCTGCAGATGACTGTGGCATAGTAGGAATAAAGCCAATACATGCCGAGAATGACATCAAAATCAGTCATCTCTAATTCAACTAAGTCTGCTGAGGTGACTTTCTAAATTATCATAATTGGGTAGTTCTTGTATACTCGCCGGGCTATGATAGTTTTACCCACTAGGTAGATACTGAGAAGGGCTCTGCTAGAATTTTAGGACTAACTCAAAAATCAACTGCTATATAAGGAGTAATAAAAGATAAGGTATCTCCTGGATCTAGAAAAACGTAAAAATGTACATAAAAGATATGTAACGTACTAGTGACCACATCAGGAGAATTTTCCTGATCTCATCGGGATTGAAGAACTTATGATCTATTTTGGTGTTGCCCACTAGTGGTGCTGGAAGTGGTACCCTGCTGGTTTGGGTGACCGGACTGAGCTGAGGAATTGTTATGCTGACCCTGAAAATCTGATTGGGGACAATCTCTAACTTTGTGTCCTAGCTTACCACATTAAAAACACATATCACTGCAAGCTCTGCAAATACCCTTGTGGTTCTTACCAAAAGTTTGACAAAGAGGATTGGTTCGGGCATTTCTAACAATCCCTTGCAATTTAGAGCCTGGCACCCTATCTTTGTTACCCTCCTTGAACTTAAGAACTGAAGCACTGGCTGAGGAAGGAGATGGAATGGATGGCTTTTGGTGGAACTAAGAGTGGTTACCACCCTCTGACTTAGGCTAATTGAAATTGAAGCTACCAGTTCTATCTCTCTTATTCTGCTTTTTACTCTTCTTAATCTTCTGCTCTTCTATCTATTGAGCATGGATCATAAGACTGGCTATGTCCATCTCACTAATCAACATGGTAGTCCCACACTCTTTGACCACACTATCATTCACCTCAGAAACAAACTTGCTCATCTTAGCTCTACTATTTACCACCACGGGAGAAGCGTATCTAGCTAGTTGAGTAAACTTAAGAGAATACGCTTTCACCATCATATTTCCCATCCTAAGGTTGATAAATTCTAACATCATAGCTTCTGTCATCTTTAGGGAAAAGAATCTATCTAAGAAGGCAGTGGCAAAATCCTCTCACTCAATAGGCCTGGCATCTCTATCCCTCTCAGCTTTTTACTGTTTGAACCATGTGTGATCCATATCATGCAATTGATATGTAGCTAGCTCAACACTCTCACTAGCAGTGACCCCCATGATATCTATAACCTTTTGAACCTGATCAAGGAATTCTTGAGGGTTCTCATCTATCTTAGACCCAAAAAAGAATGATGATTCATTCGGGTGAAGTCCCGAATCCTGGCTGCAGTAGTGTTGGCCAATGGATTGGCTAGAATGGCAGCTGGCCATTCATTCTGAGCAGAAACTAAATTAGCAAGAGTAGTGAATGCAGCTCTGACTTTACATGAGAGACATTTTCGATCAAGGGATCTGCTTGGACGGGTTGAGGGGCTGACTGATTTCAGTTTATTTTTTAGGGAGGCATGTTCTATAAATAAAAAGGGAGAAATAGATTATACTAAGATTTGAATTTTAAGCTCATTCTCACTGGCACAACATGAATACTGAAAGAAGGGAAACTATTCCTAAAACATCTTATAGCCTCCTTTATATAAATATGGTGTGCAACACACCCCTGCATAACACTCTACTAGATGTGGCTTTCAGACTTTCTAGGACACTGTTAAACCTTAGGCTCTGATACCAAGTTTGTAACACCCCAAATCTGGAACCTAAAACACTACATGGTGCTCGTGACCTCGAAGGACCATAAGCTAACCCATGAATAATATCTATAACTGAGCACTGCATAATATACTGTATAAATGCAGAATAAAAGGCTGAAAGACCATAAGGTTTAAAAATAAAGACTAATAATAATAATGAATATGGTATAACAATACCAAAACAACTAAAATTACTGAAAATACTGAAGTCTAAATATCTAGTCTAAAAGCATCTAAATTGTCTGAATAAGGAGTTGATAGGACATGTCTCTAACTAACTCCAACTGTTGTAGTAAACTAACTACTGAAATACTGAAATGATGAAGCATCCTCAAATAATAAGGACTCACTGCTAATCTACTACTGCTGACTGAAACCTGAGCTACTAGGTGAGATAGCGAACCTGAGCGTCCTAACCTATGGTATAAAATACCATAGCATAAAAGAAAGTATGCGTCAGTATATGAGAATGTACTGATACGTAAGTGAGGTAGGCTGAATGCATGGGGTTCATATGCATGAACTATAACTGACTTATAACATGAATATGAAAAAGACTACGTGAGGATACATGCATAAAAACATAATGGCAACTAAAACATGGGGATTTTGAATACTGAATATACTAATAACATAGATTACTGGGTGAATGTTGCTGACAGTCTTAATTCTGATGGAACTAGCTAAGTTCTGTACTGAGCTGAGTGACTATATCTGACAGTCCTAAAATCTGTAGAACTATCTGAGTTGTGTTACTGAGACTGAGACTGATACTGAAACTGTGGTAGGTAGTTATCTAACCAACATGCCCTTAATAAGCTGTTATAGCTGAGTTGGGGTCCAATCTGTAACCTCAATTGGAAGGGTGTCAATACTGCACCACTGGTAAAGACAAGTGGTGAGTGACCCTCATCTGGCAGTGTCCCCAAAGTAGAATGGTGGAACCCTCATATGGCAGTGTTAATCCACCTTATCAATACTTAACTATCAGTGTTGATGTCTCAATCTATGCTGGCTACATAGTTCTGGAACGCAGGGATTACTTCTAAGGGTCATACCATCTACCTTCAGTATATGCCCTTATCCTTGGGTTTGATCGGTGCTAAATCCTACTTCCAACTAAATAGACACTGAACTAATTATACTGGGATAAACTGGACTGAGTTCACTGAGTTTCGTGGATTGATAGATTATTACTGAATTCTATTAACTGACTAAGTTCATGAGATTAATAAGTTTTCCTAATTCATGTAACTGACTGAATTCTATTGATCATGTCACTGGAAATTAGCAACTGGCAACTGGGCAAATGGTGCAATGTGGTGGAATCGCAGATCAGCACTGGATGTGAATTTTATCCATAGCGCAATGTGCTAGGATCGCGTTGCCTTACTGGATTTAGACAAGTGTAAACTGGGTCTTTTGTGTGATGTGCCACTATCACAGAGCAACACTAGAAATCGACAATTTCTATTTGGACAAACTCCGCGACGCGTTACTGTCCTGAATGACGATGTTTCATGACTGAAATTTTAAATTGCCATAACTTCTTACCCAGTTATCACATTTGGGAATATTTCGTATTGATGGAAAGATCATTCAATTTTCCACGCAACAAAAAGCCACAATCTTGAAAATTCCATATGTACAAAAATGTATTCATCCGCAAAGCAAGTTTTTAACATTTTTAGTACGATCTTAAGCTAGGTAGAAGTACGGGGTATTACACTTCACGCGGTGTTTATTTCAAAATTATAGAATTAGTGACTGTATATATTCTATTGTCATATTACTTTCATTTATGTTAAATTATGGTATGGGTATTTGGATGTAGATTTTGGTAATAAGCCATACGGGGTTGAGCTACCCACGGTTTCAGTCAATTAATAGAGTAGTTATGCTTTATTCTATTATTGGTTGTATTCTTTTGGTGTACTCTCCCATGGTATGGGACATCATGATGGGTTCCTGTTTGTTATTCTTCTGTGTATTCTCTGATGGTATGGGACGCCGTGATGAGTTCTTTGTTGTGCTCTCTTTTTTGTACTTCCCGATGGTATGGGGCGTCGTGGTAAGTTCTTGAGCTTTATGTTCTAAGGATGGTTGATAATGATTATGGTGAGTAAATGTTTTGTTATTGTGTATATTGATTTATGTTTCTAAAATAATACTCAGTTTTTATGGTGAGCATGGATATATTGAGATATTACGTCATGTTATTGCTTTAGTAATATAGATATCGTTACAGTGGTATCAAAGAAGATTCAAGTTCGATCCTATCCCTTCACTTTAAGATTATTGTCTTACTTTATATCGTCTTTACATTATATTTGAGCTCTATCGGCCAATGAGGCGTACTGAGTACTCTTGTCTTAGTACTCATACTACACTTCGTTACTTTTTTGGTATAGACCCAGGTTCTAGTTGCTTCCCTTGAGCTAGTCGTGCAAGTTGACTATTTAGAGACAGAGTGAGCTCTTGGAGATTGAGCTTCCCTCTTTACCCTCTATCTTTATTTGTCTTTATTTTTGAGATAAATGTATGAGATTATCTAAGACATTTTAGACTTTGAGATTATAAACTTCTATGGTCAAGATTAGAAGCTCTTGTATTAATATTATCAGGTCGTGGGATTTGTATTTGAATATCAATTGTTTTAGTTCTGAAGTGTTGTTATATCATGTTCACACATAAGGTCCATATTGGACATTCCTCCCAGGGTAACCCATTATATTAGATTCGGGTTATGATATTGGCTTACCTACCAATGGGACAAGGTAGGTGCCATCATGACCCGAATGTCAGGTCATGACACATGGCTTCCACTAACTCCTATAACTCCTAATTTTTCTTTAAAATAGGATAGATATATAGTTATGCTGAATCCCTCTAGTTATGTATTTATAGGGGGAGTTGGGAGATTAAAATTGAGTAGTGTTGTCTTCATATAGAAAGCTTGGTAGAGAGTATTGTCGTATTTAGGGGAAATTCTATTAGATGCATGGGTTGTGGAGGAAGAGGCTATTTGGGAAGTGGAAGAGGATATGATGTCCAAGTATATGCATTTGCACTCCATTTTGAATAATCATGCTTATAGTTTGTATGTATTCTTAACATCTCTATTGTCTGTCCCGGTTAAAGAAAATAGAAATTCCTTAATGTCTTTGTTTTTCTAACTTCTTTAAAGGGGAGTTTGATCGGAATTATTATGTTAAAGCATTCTTGTGAGTGCCTTTATCTGTCATTTGGGGACAAATGATAGAGAATTGAAACACCTAGTTTTGACCTTTAGAAAATTTCTTGAGTTTGAGATTTTAAACATGATATGAATTGAGGGTACTTATCATATGATATGGGTATAATTTAGGGTCCTCAACTCATATATTACTTAGTATTGTTTTGGTTGTTTACTGTCCAAGGTATGAGAAGGCATTATACAGTCGTATGTTAGGGTATGAGGAGTATAGTGACAAACCGTATGATGTCTTATGTCTAGTCTAGATGATTCTGCCTAGGGTATGGTTCTTGGGTACCAATCATATGATTGGATACGAGTTGGTCCTTGTGGTTTCATGTTTGACAGTATTAAGGTCTAAGTTGCTGCCAAAGGTACGAGTGGTAAGTGCTACTCATATGTTGTGGGTACAATTTGGGTGCTGTGGTAATGCCCTCCTACGTATATTTTCATCTTTTTAGATGAGGAAATTTTAGATATTTACCACCCCCAAATCCTTAAGTACCCACATCATATAAAAATTTGTGGCCTTACATAACACACTTGGAAAAATCAAACACTCCTAAAACTCTCTCTAAACTCTCTTAAGAAGATTGAGCTTGGGTTTTCTTAAAGTTTTCATCTAGAGGCTTAAAGACCAAGTTCTCTTTATGATTCTTCATAAATAAGGCATGTTACTCTTTCCTCATTGTTAGTTCAAACTAAAAGCCTGTTTTACTGAATGGTTTTCATGGCATAATTGTGGGTTTGTGTTGGTTTTGAAGTATATGTTGGGGGGGGGGGGGGTGGTTACTAATGTTCGAATGATGTTTTTCAATATTCTATTTATGGTTTTCATGTTATAATGTTGGTTTGAACATGAAGTTTAATGGGAATGGTTAATTGGTTCTTGGTTTTGGTTTTGCCAACTATATGCCCTCAACATGTTTGTTAAAATGCCTACGAGTGTGGTTTTGTCACATAGTCTGACTTTTATTGGAAACCTTGCAATGCATAATATGGTAATGAAACCCAAATGGGTCTATTGGTTTTAAATGGTTGGGAAAAGACTTGGTGGCCATAGAACCCAAATTGATTATTTTGGAATGTTAATTGGTAATAAACTCAACCCACTTGTATTGTATTTGGTTTATACACTACTACTTGGTTTGGTTTGTTTCTTGAAACTAATGCATGGCATAAATGTTTAATTAGTTAAGGATGGTTTTGAAAATCATGTGGGAGTACACGGGAATCCCCCAAGTGAACTTATAACAAAAACCATGTGGGGTACACAGGAATCCCCCAAGTGATTTTTATAATGGAGTGTGCGGGGTACATGAGAATCCCCTTAAGTGTTGGCTAATGGCATTGCTTGCAAGATATAGTCGGTATGGTGATACCACTAACTAATGCCTTAACAATTGACTTCTGGAATTAGTGGTTTGGTTATGTTTTAATAGTTTTTATTAGGCAATAATATCGAGTTGTGATAGCTAGCTATTAATGTGTGAGTCCAAAAGGTAGGCATTGAAAACTCCTATTTGCAAACATGAGGATTGGTCTTGATGACCACGTACTTGTGGTGTAGAAGGGACTCCCCCAAGTACTTATACGTACATATGTATCATAGAGGGCGAAGGGTACAAGGGAATCCCTGGACACCTATGGTATCTCTTGTTCATGTGGCTACACGCACTGGGGCCTATCCAGTGGGTAACACTAGACCACTATAGCCCATGGGTGGCTTATAATGGTAAAGCTACATTACCCAGGTTAATATTTCAAATATATGCTAACCCCAGTTCCCTTTCCTAACATGGTATATGTATATATATGTATGTATGTATGTGATTGCATATGGTTATTTACTTTGATTTTGAATAATGGCATTATCTTATACTTACTCCTGACTACATGCAATCATTCACCCACTAACCCATCTTCGGGCGCTGTATCCCCATGCGATGTAGGAACCAACCATACTACCACACCTCTTGCTCAGCGACTTGGTTATTCGGGGATAACTTAAGTCAGACTGAAGTGCTGAGATTCCATTCTTAGGAAGGCCCATTTCATGTTATGGTTTACCTTATGCTTTTACTATTCTCTTGAGACTTGTTTTTGTCTATGGTCGGGGGCATCTCCCGACTAGATATTCTCGTTCATTATTTAGAGGCTTTGTGTGGACAACTATAGAATTTGGTATGGATTCGATATGGTTTTGGTTATTGTTGGGTTTGGATTGCTATTGGTTGACTTGGTTGGGTTGGTCCCGGTTATAGACCTATCCCAAATTCATTAGAATTTGAATTACTCTATCTTGTTATATGTTTGGAATTTATCCGACCCAGGGTATATGTTTGTTTGTTTGTTTGGGTATCTGGGGTGGTCTCTAGTCCTTGTTGGACTTTAGAAGGCCATTATGAGAAGGCCCTGGTTCGAGTCAAGTTAGTAGCACTCTACTAGATACTTGTTATTATACCAACAATATCATTAAAACCTAGGCTCTATTACCAATTTGTCACGACCCAATTTGTAGCTCATGATGGCACTTACTAAATCCTACCAGTAGGTAAGCCAATACAATAACCCGGAGCGGACGTAATGGGTTAATTCAGTAAGAAATGCAAATGTAGGCTAAATTAAACTACCATAAGTTAAAATATAAACAAAGTGTTCTAATATAGATAAACAGTTACCACAAGATACCAATTCCACGACCTAATAAAGCCAGTACCAGAGCTTCTATAGTCAATAATACAACCCAAAATACTTAAGGTATAGTCAATGCATCTCTCAAACACTAAAGAATGAATGTAAGAGATAGAGAGAAAATAGGCAACTTGAACTCCGTTAGCTTAACCTATCTCCAGAGGATCAAACCCCACATGAACTCGGATCAACAATGATGGCTAGTACTTGGATTTGCACCAGAAAGGTACAGAAGTTTAGTATGAGTACCAAAACAATGGGTACTGAGTAGGCATCATCGGGTGAATGAGCTAAGCCATGATATAAAGATGATAAAATACCAGATAATCCTAAATAGGTTAAGGTACATAATCGAACCTGAATCATCTCCATTATCACTATTTATAATGAGTAAGTAAAATGAAATAGCAGTATAACAGATTATATCAACATATACCAATATGGTCGTGCATAATAAATAGACAATTTGGAACCATAACACATCGCACGACATACACACAAGCAAGGATAAGTAACACATTGGTGCCTATACTCCAATTGGTGCATAAAGTAAAGAACTCATCGCCGCATCCTATACTATGGGTGAGTACACCCAAGAGAGATAATAATAAGGCATTTAATCAACGACGGATCTAATTCTCATCATTATTCAATCGTATTTCACATTTACCACCAATCAACCATTTTACCAAACTTTTATTTGCTACCGACATCGACCACAACACCATATTCCACATATTTACCATTATTAGGTACTTATTAACAATAACCATTGGTCACTACTCATTAGCTAGGCAAGGAACATTAACTAGTTCATTAGACTCCTAGCCATCACCTTATATAATCAGTTATTAGGAAATTATTCACCATAACTTCATTTTATTAGCCTACATCACTTATATAACCAACAATTATCACGAACATTACATACTAAGTGAATTCTCAATTTACACTTGTTTCCATTTACCAACTAGTATTGATTGGTTAATCAAACAATATCCATCACTAATCCTTAGTTATTATAAATCATTAACTACAACCCTTTATAAGAAATTAACATTAATGGGCTACAACCTGTATCCAAATGTCAACAATATACCCACATTACATGTAAACAAGTATAAATATATTTGACCATACAATTACTATACATAGGACTAGCTGGACTTGAATCAATAGATGTACACATAGGCATATCAACAATTATCCTTCAACCTTGCCGGGTATATCATCATAGTCACACTTTGGCCTTGTAGAGAATTTATATCATCGTCATAATGTCCTCTGGCCTTGTCGGGTGTCAATATCATCATCATAAAGTCCTCCATCCTTTTTGGGCATCAATATCACCGTCACGAACTCATTCGGCCTTAACAAGTATAAATATCATCACAATATGCAATTCAATTATCTATTTAAAAAAAAAAGCCCCATAAAGTCTAAAGTAAATAACAAGCCCTATGAGGGCTAAAGTAAATGAACATCTACGAAAAGGAAATAAGAGAATACATCCAATACTCAACATTCATCTTCTATGTCAATTCATCAATAGATAGATATTTATGACATGAGTATTATGATTATCATGGGGTTTTTATTATTCTAGCCACATAACTTCCCATGTAGTCAATAAGCATGCCTTCTAGAAACATCAGCATAAAGACCCACAATATTAGGAATACGAGGGATTTCTTCCATGGTTTCTATTTTGGTTACAAAACAAGAGTACAACATGAGTAATAGCATTGACCAAAGCCTGAAATAATAACTTAATTGATAGCACACATGATAATGTTGATATGGGCTTAATTGATAGCATAAACCATAGTTACTTGTTGCATTTATGGCAATTTAGTCAACAAACTATATACATAACTTCTAATGGCATTTATATAGCATAATTACTGAAATTAGACAACATGTTTCCAAGGGAGCATTTTCTAGGCATTTAGTAGCTGCCTAAGGTCTTCAAGAGAACTATATCAATCCAAGTTTAAGGTGGATTAAGGACCCCCTTTTAATTTAACAAATACATTCTAAGTCCAACTTCTCTCGGGACTAGGATAAGGTATCTAAATCCATTCTTTGATGTATAGCAAGCCACTAATAGTCCTAAGGTAAAGGTTTTTCCTAACGTTACACCTTATTCAACCTTGGAACCTAAGTTACTTCAATTAATGTAAGTGCTAGGGTAAACTCACCCATAACATGAGTGACAAGGTCAGTCTCAACCTACTAGAGTAACAAAGGCATTCCCAATTCTAACCATGAGACATGAAGTCTAATTTCCCCAAGGTTCAAGCCTATAAGTTAAGCATTTAAATAAGAAGTTCAAGTGGCTTAAATAATACAACTAACCCAAGTCTTACCATTTATAAATCCAACACCTAAAACATCTCCTAAATCTATCAAGATATCACAATTACACTATAACATAGCTCAATATATCAAGGAACAAGCCTAACCTACTTCAAATCCAAAGAAAGCTCACGAACTGCTAAACCTTTGCTTTTTCTTTCTGAGAAGCTTCTTCAAGGTGCCAAGCTATCAAAAACACAATCTAAACCTTATAATGAGAACATCAATACCCATATTGCACCATTTGCATCGGGTTCAAAAACAACAACCAAAACACCAAATGGGTCTCACTTATGAAAAACACATTTCCAAGGTCAACCCAATGTTCATACACCATCATAATTTTCATTTGAGTCATTTTGCTAAAGTTTTTTCCTGGTGGCTATTTAAAACTATTAAAGACTTCTAAACAATGAATTGACTCTAAAAACCAAATAAATTGCCTGGTAACGAGCTATCATTTTCAGCAAGTCATAAATAACTTGGGGCAGCTATAGAAATGCTCTAACAGTGAAAATAATATGGAAAGTAACCTGAAGGGTCATTATATTATTCATGCTTTAAATTGATATTTTTTGGACTGAATTGATGTATTATTTAAATGATTAGAATGGGGGACATGGGTTTCCTTAAATTGGATGAAGTTTTGCTTGAAACTAGAATTAACCTTAACCCACTTCGTAATATTGGTTTTAAATATGAAAATACATTATTTAACTTATTTCTGCACCCAATGTATTGTATTAATGGGTAAATAGATATTAAAATAGATTTGAATGTCCTTAGTAGCCATGGTTTGGATTTTAAATGGAACTTAAGAGTCAATGTGGTTACGTGGATTGGTTTGGCATGTTTTATTTAGATTAAAAGCATATTAGTATGGTAATACCAAGTGGTAAATGTTTTAATGACTTACTCTTGGGTTAATGGCTGGAATTATGTGCAAAGTAATTTTAAATTTGGGATTAAAAGAGGTTGTGTATCTCACCGTTAAGGTATAAGTCCCGCGGGGACAAACATTGGAAACCATGTTTTCCAGCATTAGGGTTCTATATAACCGTGTGCTTGATACACACTATATATATATATTTGGGACGTCTATTGCCTTTGTGGCTCAAGTTTTTCCTTTTTTACCTTGATTCGTGCAGTTAACATGCACTAGGCCCTTTCAATGGTGAGAGATGAAATAATATAGCCCATGGTGCCTTTAGGATGGGTTAAACTACATAGTTCAGTTAACAGTTTTAAACTCTCATGTTTATGCCCCTTACCAACCCGACATCTTATATATGTATATATGAATGTGTACATGTGGTTTTGGATGATTTTTGACATGACGTTATTTTATCACTTTCCCTGAGTTACATACAGTGCTTATCCCACTAACCTTCCTAGGATACTACATCATTTCATGATATAGGGTCTGATGACTTTCTTGTTGCTCGTGTACAACATTAGGTGGTTGAGCACGTCTATTGAACAGATGTGAAGTGGTGAGCCTTCATCCTATGAAACACCTTATCATTTCATTATTCTTTTATTATTGACTTAGTATTGATGGATTTTTTTTTTGGTCATAGTCATAATCATGTCCTGACTTAGTTGCTATTTGTGTTTAGAGGCTATTACGAACAAATATGGGTTGGTTGGTGTTTTGAATCTTAGTTTTTATTTGATTTATCTATTCATCTTTTATTACTATCTTGATTGGCTTCTGATTTATTATTGTTGTTGTGCTTTTAAGGTTAGGTTAAGGGGGTGCTCTCCGATCTATGGTGGACTTGATATACCCATCACAACTTGGCCCTGGTTTGGGTCGTGACACCTTATGATGAACATATACTTTTGATTGGGATGTAGTATGTAGGTTGAGGATTATTATGTAGTTATGGATATTGGTAGGCCTTATATGATCTAGTTGTGAAGGTTGTTGGTTGAGTTGGATTACTTGATGTGTGTTGATTATTAATTTACTTGGTTTATGTTTATATGTGGGTTTAAGTTAAGTGATTCGATGATACCTCTGAGTACATAGTATTTTTACTGATACTACTCTATGCTCTTTTTTATTGAGTGTAGGATGTGTTTTAGAGACTATTACGAGACCTCACCTCTAGCATGTGTAACTCCCTGAGAATACCCCTGGACGTCATATGGTGATTAGAACCATAAGTGATCCCAAGCTAACCCGTGATACTAGTATAATCTATGAGAAACTAAATAAATACATGAAACTAGAAATACTAAGTTGAAAAATTATCATTAGCTCAACTTGTTCAAGACAATACCATTTTAAAACATTACATCACTAGATTATACAAAAGGAAACTAAAATTGAATAGATCAACTTTGACTGACTGTCTATGAAGCCTCTACTAATACTGACTATAGGTAGCCACAACATAACCCCGACTATCTATAATAAATAAAGATAACTAAAAAATAAAATACTAAATCTACAAACTGACTTGAGTCCTTGGATAAAGAGACCCATCACCTACCGACTGGAAGCTATGGACTTCCTAATCATGATATTGTGGGATACAATTGATACCTACATTAAGAAATAATATAGCCACACAGACATATATGTGGTTAGTAGTTTTGGGATATACATAGTATATGGGAGGTGAATGCAATAAGTAAAAATTGAAATAAATCATTAGCTGAAAACATGTATGCTAAGTATATACAGACTCACCATGATCATGAATAAATTAAGATACTATAAAGAATAAATAGCAAAGCTTGAAACTGGTGAAACAAGTGAGTCAATACACTTACTTTCTAAAATTATATTTTTTTAGGAGATCTTATAACCGACATAAACCATGCGAGCAACATAGTGTCCGAAGTAAGAAACCCTATTGAAAGGGCTTGATATAACTTGCCAAAGTATAAAGGACAACTAGGATGATCACCTCTACACGTATATTTGGACATGATAAATAACATCTATACTTGTCTATTTGGACCAGCTACATGTCCATTTGGACATGTTGAATAATAACCTACAGTGGTACGTAGTTTATGTAATTAGGGTACGCTAAACCTTCTCTCTTATGTGCTAGGTACTACTCCCAAATCATACTATTGCTCATAATATATATGAGATGCACCTTAAAAATAAGATTATGAGTTGATAAGTCTAAAAATACAATATCCTTTTGTTTCTATCTCATAACCTTAATTACTTATGTGAATTTTATATCTTGCCTGAGATCATAAAATCAGTCTAAAATTAAAATCATATTGCAATAACATATAATCTAAAATAGTCAGTCTAAGCTTCTTGTGAACTGAGTAATCATGCTAAAATCATATGCTGTTACCAAATTATGTTACTTTTGCCATGAATACTAAAATTTACTTCATGAAAACTACTAAGAGTGCAAAAATATGATCAAAACCATGAATTTACATGCCAAATGTATTTTATTTCATAAAGGAACTCCATAACTTCAAAACCATGTAATGTAGGTATGAACCCTAATTGAGATTTTATAAATTCAATTGTAAAATAAAAACTTTTAGGCACAAAGATGAAAGATAATCCTTGTTCAAACCCCACATACATGGTTTTGTTGATTTCTTGGAGAAAAGCTTGAATTGGAGCCTTAAAAGTATGAATTTTAGGAGAGAAAACCCTTCTTTTCAGGTGCTTGGTGTTTGGGAGGAGAGGGAATGAGTATTTGGTTAGAGGATGAGGGAAAACATTTTATTATAGGTTATAGGATCATTTAGAACGTAAATGACCCATTTACCCTCAAAACACTAAAGAAAAAAAATAGGATTTTAGCATCTCTACGATTATGGGCATGGCACTCCCTTATCGCGGAGCACAACTAGCGTGTCGGGCTCTTATCGTGGACCCTTATTGGTTTTCTGATGAAAATACACATAACTTTTCAGTTGGGTATCAAATTAAGGAAAAAATAGATGCATTGAAAATAAGACTCAAATAACTTTCATTTGAAGGGTCTAGAGATCCAAAACTAAATATATTCTAGAAGTTATAGCCATTTAAATTTGAGCCTTATAATATCAGATACTAAAACTTAATCAATAAGAAATGTTCTCAACTCAACATTTCTCTAAGTGCATTCGATGACCATGATTCTTATAGAAAGAACTTTACACACCAGGTAAATAATTACGACACTTATATATGATTAAAAAAAATGATGGAAATAGGGCAGTGCAGTGGTTTAAGCACGTGCGGGGCAAGGCGGATTTAGATAATCGCGGTTGTAGTGTATGTCAAAATTAAAAATAATTTAAATTTTTTAGTACTGGTGTGGAAAGGTTTGGGATCTAGAAATCATAATTTAAGATTTATGAAAGACCTGTTATTGTCTTTCAAAGACAATAGATGACTTTCTAATCTCTCACTCTGTCTCTCTAGTTATCGACTTGTCGCTATAGATAAGTGTGTAATCTTATGATGAAGAAAATACAGTTGATTCATCTTCAAGTATTTCCCTTCAACCAACTCAACCAACTCAACTAACTATGGAAGAGATCCAAAGGTTTTCTCAAATGAATGAAATTTGTGAATCTAGAAAAAGAAAATTTAAGTATTAAAATGGAATGATTTCAAAAAAATGATGTTCAATGGTTTTCGCTATGGTACTTGTAAGTATTATAATGGTCGTATCAAATCAAGTAGAACTTTTGGTACATAAACTTTTATAGAACAAACTCGTATCCTAAAAAGACAAGTAATTTAGAAAATGAGAGTGATTCAAAGTGTGATAAAACTAGATAATATCATTATTTTGATCAAGATGGTTCATGTAGAGAACTTGCTCACGCCTTTATTTTGCATGAGCATCCTTTATTGTTATTGATCATATAAAATTAAGAAAGATTATTTCTAGTCTTCAAACGTTATCAAACTGTTGTCCAGGAACATAATTAAGAATAACATTTTCAATATTTTTGTATAACACCCTAGGTTTTGACCCTTAGAAAAATTCTTGGAATTTTGGTCTATGGAACTAATACGACTCATGGTAATGAGTCGTATGATAGGGTACGAATGATATATTCCAGTCGTATGATGACCAGTGTTGGTTGGTGGAATGGATTTTGGTTACTGGAAGGGATACGACTTAGGAGCATGAGTCGTATTGATGGGTATAGATCATTTGGTTCCTTAGATAAATCTTATAATAGGTTAGTTAGGTTAGCTCTTAGTACAAGTGGCTCACCATGATCCGTAAGATATGGTACAAGTCATACCATTAACTCATATGGTGGACAGTGTTTAAATCTTCCTTAGGTTTAAATCTGCCTAGGGTACGGATAAAGGATACGATCGTATGCTTCGGATACGACTTAGGTGGATAAGTCATATGCTGGATAGTATTTGATCCAAAGGTTAAGGCTAGGATACAAGTGGAAGGTACAAATCATATTGAAGGGTACGACTTGTAAGGGTCAGTCGTAACCCTGGGATGGGATTTTGTGCAACTTAAGTAGGGGTATTCTAGATATTTTCTCACTTATCCTAATAAGGTCCCATGCCTTCTAACTTACTTGGGAGGTTATTTACCCTATAATTCCATTCACTAACACTTAGAAACTCTTCTAAAACACTCTTTTATTCTCTCAAAAGCTTTTGGTCAAGAGAAGCTAGGGTTTCAACTAGAGGATTAATTTGGGGGTTGTCTTGGTGATTTCATTCCATCATCATCTTAGTTTAAGGCATGTTGTATTCCCTCATTGTTAATTCTGAGAACAAGCATGGTTTTATGAATGTTTTCATGACTTTATTGAATGTATGATTTTGGTTTGGAAATATGAACCGCGGGTTAAATGGTTTGTTATTGTTTTCCATTGTTTTTATTATGCTTTATGTTCATTAATGGCGGTTTTGGATAATTGGATTACATAGGAATAGTTACATAGTAATTGGAAATAGTTTTGGTTATATTATGCCCCCAATATGTTTGACAAAATGCCTATAAGCATTTTTCATTGCATTAAGTACTTTTAATGGAACTCTTGCTTGTTTTAAAACTTGGTAAAGGAATTATGCATGGTTTAAATGAGTTGGAAAGTTATTTGGATAAATGGTTATGCCTATGTGGTACATGGAATCCCCTAAGTTGTTTAATATGGTAAATAAAGGGGGACTTGGAAGTCCACTTAAACCTATATATGGTTGACTATGGATAGTACTTGCAAATATGGTCGGTATGGCGATACCACCACTAAATGGCCTTGGTTAATAAATGCTAAATGGATTTATTGGTTGCTTGGTAATGGTTTTAATTTGGAAATAATGGCGGGATGTGTAGTAAATCCATGGAGGGTGAAGGTTCGGGGGACCAAAAGTAGAAACTCATATTTATCTATGTGAGGTTGGTTTTAGTGACTGTGTGCATGATGTCACACTATATTTTGGGGGATGTACTAGTCATCCCAGGATTTTTTCCCTGCACGTGTGCGACCTTTCAGTAAGGAGAGCTGAACCTAGATAGCCCGTAGGTTGATTAGGACGACAAAGCTACACAGCCCAGGTAATGGGTTTAAATATATATTAAACCTGGACCCCTTCCCAGCACAGTTATATATATGTATGGTTATGTTTATATAGATGGTTTTACTTGGTTTTATAAATGACATTATTTTATCCTTATTCTGAGATCATGCTAGCGTTCACCCACTAACCCATTTACTGGCGGCTTTATACCTATGCTATATAGTAACCAGCCGTTCTACTCCTCATACATAGTGATTGACTCAGGGATTAAAATTTGGACTATTTCATGTTATGGATATGTTTAGACACTTTGATTTTACTTTGCATATTGGTTTTGACCATGGTTTGGGGCATGTATCAACTAGATTTTATTACTCTTTTGGTTAGAGGCTTTGTGGTACTACTATGGGTTGGAATGGGCTTCTATATTGGTGTCGGCCTTGGTATTGGAATAAGTTGGTGGGCTGACATCACTGGACATAATTTCTCACCATTCCATCATATTTTATTTTGGGATTAATTATAGGGATAATTACATAACTTAGCCAATATTGACTCCAAATTACCTTATTTGGCCTAGTTTCAATTAATTACAATTTATAGCCTTCTCTTGCCTATTAATTTTTCATAATTAAAATTCATAGTCTCTCTCATGTAGTTTTTTTCTTTATTTTCTCTTACTTTCCTTTTTTTTTCCTTTTTCAAATTTTTCCTTTATTTTTTCTTTTCCTTTTTTCAATTTTTTCTTTTTCGTTTTCCTTTTTTCTTTTGTATTTTTTTTACTTTTTCTTTTTTATTTTTCTCCTTTTTTTGTTTTTTCATCTTTTTTTAGTGCTCTTTTTTTCTCTTTTTTGTTCATTTTTTTCCTTTTTTTGTTTTTTCTTTCTTCTTTCTTTTTTCAATTTTTTATTTTTCGTTGTCATTTTTCCATTTTTTATTTTTCGTTGTCATTTTTCCATTTTGTCTTTTTTTTTTTATTTTTCTTCTTTTCCTTTCTATTTTTTTCTTCTTTTTTTTTTGTTTTTTTCTCTATTTTTCTATTACTCTCCTTTTTTTGTATTTTTTTTCTTTTTCTCAAATTTTTTTCTTTATTTTTCTTTATATTTTTCTTCCTTCTTTTCATTTGTGTGAACTAGCAAACACAAATACAAGTGTGAAATATGTTTTAATTTTTTTTCCTTTTCTTTTTTCTCTTTTGTATTTTTTTCCTTTTTCTTTTTTCTCCTTTTTTTTAAATTTTTTTGTCTATTTTCTATTACTCTTTTTTCTTCATTTTTTATTTTCCTTTTTTGTGTTTTCTCTTTCTTCTTTCTTTTTTGAATTTTTTCTTTTTCATTGTCTTTTTTTCATTTTGTCTTTTTTTCATTTTCTTCTTTTCCTTTTTATTTTTTTCCATTTTTTTGTTGTTTTTTTCGCTACTTTCTATTACTCTCCTTCTCTTTTTTGTAGTTTTTCTCCTTTTTTCTCATATTTTTTCTCCTTTTTTTTATTTTTTTATTTTTCTCCTTCTTTTCATTTGTGCGAACTAGCAAACACAAATACAAGTATGAAATATGTTTTAATTTTTTCTTTTTCGTTTTCTTTTTTCATTTTGTATTTTTTTTCTTTTTTCCTTTTTATTTTTCTCCTTTTTTATTTTTTTTTTTGTCTATTTTCTAGTGCTCTTTTTTTTCTTTATTTTTTCTTTTCCTTTTTTTTAATTTTCTCTTTCATCTTTTTTTTTTTCAATTTTTTTTCATTATCTTTTTTTCATTTTGTCTTTTTTTTCTTTTGTTCTTATCCTTTTTATTTTTTTCCTTCTTTTTCTTTATTTTTTTCTCTATTTTCTATTACTCACTTTTTTTGTATTTTTTCTCCTTTTTCTCACATTTTTTTTATTTTTCTCCTTCTTTTCATTTGTGCGAACTAGCAAACACAAATACAACTGTGAACTATAAAATATAAATATAAAGAGGAATTATAAAATACAAAATACTAGTGGAAACTATAAAATACAAATAAAAATGCCAACTATAACATATAGATACAAGTGTGAACTATCATTTGTATTTTTTAATTATTCAAAAGGAACGATTGATTTTCTTTTTACGAATACTTGTTTGTATTTATTTATACAAGTTGTATTTATTGATACAAATAAATACAATTTAATTTTTTATAAAAAAAAATATATACAAATACAATATGTATTTGTATTTTTAAAATCATTGGTTTCATTTGTTTGTAATTGTATTTGTATCAAGTTATATTTATTTATTTACAACTATGAATAATAATTTTGACATACAAATACAAAATAGTCCAGTTGTATCAAATGATATATTGCATATTTATATATTTTAGAATCAAGAAAATATAATTAATGCATTTACTTGTTTGTATACAAATACAAATGATAAATTGTACATAATCATGGCTAAATACAATATGCAATCAACTTACAACTATAAAATAACTCTTTAAAAATAAAAACACATCGATGAAAATAGAATACAAATGCAAATATAATATAAATATACAAACACAATAAAATCATAATACAAATTTAATCCAATATAATATATAATCAATTATAAAATACAAATACATACAAAACAGTTCTTTAAAATACAAGTGCGAATTATATAAAATATAAATGATGGTACGAACTAACAAATATAAATATAAGTACGAACTATAAAATACAAATGTAAACGTGAACTACAAAATAGAAATACAAGCGCGAACTTTAAAATACAAATACAGTTGTATCAATGAATATAAAAATTAAATGACAGCATGACTACAAATAGATAAATAACTATGGTATTTACGTTATCATTAATGACTTGTGCTCGTGTAGTCATATTTTTTAAAAATACAAAAAATATAAAATAGAACAAAAAAAATGATAAAGAAAATAAGTACAAAAAAGAAAAGAAAAAGAAAAAAAAAAGAAAGACAGACAAAAGAGAGAAAAAATATATAAAAAATGAAAAAAATAAAAATAGGAAAAATTAGAAAAAAGAATAACGAAAAATGAGGAAAACACGAAAAAGAAAAAACAAATAAAAAGAAAAATGGTAGTGTTTTGGAAAAACTAAATATGTAGTCTATTTATATTTTTATGAATACAGAACACTGAGTAAAAGTGAATACAGTGGCTGTGAATCGAATATAGCAACTAAATGGTACAGTATTTATATTTTATATGAATACAGACTATTGATAAAATTAAATACAATAGGCGTAAATTGAATACAACTACTATAAATGGTAATTATATAAAATATGGCTATGAAAGGTGAGTTTTTCAGCAAAATGTGGCTATTTTTGAAAGATCCCTTAATTGTATCATATTTTGGAACTTATTTTGTTTTGGCCTGATTTATGGTATTTGGAATAGTTTAGTATAGTTGGGAGGTTGGTGTGGGATGGTTTGACTCGGTTGTGCTAGTCATGGTTTTGATTCTATCCAAGGGTCTTCATATGAGCTATTACACCATCTTATTATATGCTGAAAAATCAGCCAAGTCAGGGTACACGGACGGAGTTTAGGCTGTGTAACGGGGGTGGTCTCCCAGTCCTGGCGGACTTGGGATGCTCATTACGATAAGGCCTCCGATCTAGTCAAGTCAAGTTGGTATCAGAGCCTAGGTTCTTGGTCAATTGGGAGTCTACAAAGTCGTGTTGATTAGAGTTTCTTTTAGGGGTGTGTAGCACGCTACACTCATAAAGGAGTGGCTACAAGGCATTTAGGAATATTTCACTTTCTTGGTATTCTATTTTCAAGCTTGGAGTCTCAGTCCTGGAATCTTTTCTAATCCTTGTTTATTTATTTTTCAGATCATGCCTCGTAGATCTTAAACACAAGAAAATTCTTCTATCCCTCTGGGGGTAATGCTGAAGGGGTGCATCCTACTTCTGGGGTTTATCTTCGATTTCATCGTCCTATCCCTAATAGTTTCGGGGTTCCACCATTTGCTACTAGTCCTCTTAAAGGCAAGGTGACTAATACAGGATTCTATCCGTTTATTAATATTATTGTTAAGATAGTTGCGGGTTAGGCTGAGTCGGGTGTGACTGGTGCTTTATCTGCTGAGGCCGCAAGGGTTGGCCAATTTATGTATATGGGTCCTCCCTTTTTTATGGACTAAAGATGGAGGAGGATCCACAGGGTTTCTTAGATAAAATAGAAAAGATATTTTAGGTGATGCAAGCTACCAATATGGAGGAGGTAAACTTTCCTTCTTATTAGGTTAATGATATTCCATATTAGTGGTGCGAAGAGTGGAATAGGTATAGAGGTAATATGTAAGAATCAGTCTTGTGGGATACTTATTCTATGGCCTTCTTAGATTAGTTCTTTTCCCAAGAGTTAAGAGAAACAAAGATGGATGAGTTTTTGAATCTCAAGTAGGGGAGGATGTCTTTCCAGGAATACGCCTTAAAGTTTCAACAATTGTTAATGTATGCTCCGGATTTAGTGGCTGACATACAGACAAGAATGAGAAAATTTGTTTCTAGGTTGCATCGAGATTTGATCTTGGAGAGTAATACTACCTTGCTGGTTAAAGATATGGACATCTCAAGATTGACTGTTCATATGCAGCAGGTAGAGGATAAGAAGAGAAGATAGGCAGAGTTCAGTGATCGGTAGGGTAAGACGGATAGGTTCTTTAACCAGGGAGGTGATTAGTCTTAGGGTGGTTAGGATGATGGTGAATGTTAGAAAAAAAGTTGGGGAAATCTGGTTCCTTCTCTTTTACTGGTACTCCTTACCAGTTGGGCGGTAGGCGTCATCAAGGTGGTGATAATTTTTGGGAATAAGGTGCCCAATCTTAGGAAAGCAGAGGTCACTCTATTTCTTTATGTTCTCTTTATCATTCTATTGTCGTCCTCATCGGGAAGGGACAAATTCTTCAAGTATGACCAGGCAGTCAATCAGCTCAGGGGTTTTCTGGTTGGTAAGGTGCTACGGGGGTGAATAAGATTCTTATGGCTTTATTTTCTGCTCCTACACCTAGTGGTTTTTCATCTAATTCTATTAATTTCCCTGGTTCTAGTGTTGGTCGGAATAGGTTATATGCTTTAGCTTCTCAACAAGAATTTGAGGCATCACCTGAGGTTGTTTCTGGTACGTTAAATATTTTATCTTGTGACATATATTATTTGCTTGATTTGGGGTCCACTCTCTCCTATGTGGCTCCCTATATAATTGTGTCTTTTGGTTTTGATTCAGAATTTATTTTAGATTTTTTTATTTCTATGCCGTAGGTGACTCGAGTATTGTTAAGAGAGTCTATAGGGGTGTGTGGTATCTGTTGGTGGCAAGCATAGCTTGGTGGGTCTATTTGTGTTGGGTATGGTAGATTTCAATATTATTTTGGGTCTGGATTAGTTGCACTCTTGTTACACGTCCTTGGATTATTGGACCTATAGGGTTATCTTTAGGTTCCCTGGTGAGCCAGTTATAGAATTGGAGGGTGTTTCCTTAGCTCCTAGGAGGAGGTTTATTTCTTATCCTAGATCTCAGAGGTTATTCTCTAAAGGTTGTATTTATTACATAGTCTGGGTTAAAGATCCTAACTCAGAAGGTCCTTCTTTATAGTCAATTCCAGTGGTTAATGAGTTTCCGAAGGTATTTTCAAATGATATTCCTAGTGTTCCTCCAGATAAGGAAATCGAGTTTGGTATTGATCAATTCCCGAGGACTCGTCCAATTTCTATTCCTCCATATAGAATGGCTCCGACTGAGTTGAGGGAACTCAATAAGCAACTTAAAGATCTTCTAGATAAGGGGTTTATTCATTCTAGTTTATCTTCGTGGGGTGCACCGGTATTGTTTTTGCATAAGAAAGATGGTTTTCTTCAGATGCGTATTGACTATAGGCAGCTGAATAAGGTTACGGTCTAGAACAAGTATCCTCTTCTAAGGATAGATGATCTGTTTGACCTGTTGCAAGGTACCAAGTTTTTTTCTATGATAGATATTTGGTCTGGGTACCATCAACTAAAGATTAGGGAGGTAGATATCCCTAAGATAGCTTTTCATATTCGGTATGGGAACTTTGAGTTTTTGGTAATGTCATTTGGGTTGACTAATTCTCTGATAGTATTTATGGATCTGATGAACAGGGTTTTTTACCAGTATATAGATCTTTTTGTTATTCTGTTTATTGATGACATTCTGGTTAAATCAAAGAGTGAGGTGGATCATTCTAATCACCTCTGTGTGGTGTTACAGACCATAAAAGAAAATAAGTTTAATGCCAAGTTCTCTAAAAGTGAGTTTTGTATGAATGCTGTAACTTTCTTGGGTCATATTATTTATAGTAAGGGGATCATGGTTGATCTGGAAGAAGTTGTTTTGGTGAAGAGGTATCCTAGACCTACGCCTCCATCCAATATTTATAGCTTCATGGGTTTAGCTCTGTCTTAAAGGCGGTTTGTGGAAAGCTTTTCATCGATAGCTGCTCCTTTTACTAAGTTGACCAAGAAGAAGGTCTAGTTGTCTTGGTTGGATGCTTGTGAAGGGAGTTTTGAGAAGCTAAAGGATAAACTAACTTCAGCTCCAATTCTGACTTTGCTAGAAGGCAATGATGTGTTCTTAGTTTATTGTGATGTATCTCGGGTAGGGCTTTGTTGTGTGTTGATACAATATAGGAGGTGATTCTCTATGCTTTCAGACAGTTGAAAGTGTATGAAAGGAACTATCCTACTTATAATTTAGAGCAGTTCGAGGTTGTGTTTGGTTTAAGAATATAGCAACATTATTTTTATGATGTTCACATGGATATCTCTTCTGATCATAAGAGTTTACAGTATGTGTTCACTCAGAAGAAGCTTAATGTCAGGCAAATGAAATGACTTGAGCTTCTTAAGGACTACGATATGAGTCTTCACTACCACCCAAGTAAAGCTAATATGGTTACTGATGCTCTTAGCTGGTTATTTATAAGGAGTTGGGCTTATATGGAGAAAGAAAAGAGGGAATTGTTGAAGAATATTCACCGCTTGGCTAATCTTGGAGTTTGTCCCTTGGACTCCAAGGATGGTGGTGTGATAGTGGAAGAAGTGGTTGGATTATCTCTTGGTGTGGAGATTAAGAAGAAGCAAGTTAGATCCTATCTTAATGAAAATCAAGAGTTACATTGGTGGGCAAAAGATAGTGGTACTTGAGATCAGTGGTAATGGTACTTTACGTTACCAAGGGAGGTTGTGTATTCCTGATGTGGATATATTACGACAAAGGATTTTTGCTGAGGCACATAAATCATACTATGTTGTTCATCCCAGCTTGACTAAGATGTATCATGATCTCAAGGAGATCTATTAGTGGAATTGCATAAAGAGAGATGAGGTTGATTTTATGGCCAAGTACACAGTGTGTCAATAGGTTAAGGTTGAGTACATGAGGCCTGGAGGGTTTTATCAAGAATTTGATTTTCCTAAATGGAAATGGGAAGTGATCAATATGGACTTCATTACCAGTCTTCCTCAGTCTCAGAATCAATATGATTTGATTTGGGTCATCATGGATAATATGACTAAGTTTATCCATTTTTTGCCAGTACAGACTACCTTCTCAGTGGAAGATTATCCGAAGCTGTATCTTAAAGAGATTCTGAAGCTGCATGGGGTGCCAATTTTGATTATTTTTTATCGTGGCACATAGTTTACATCTCATTTCTGGCGATCTCTTTAGAAAGGGTTGGGGACTAAGGTTAGTCTAAGTACTGCTTTCCACCCACAGATAGATAGGCAAGAGAAGAGAACTATTCAGACATTGAAGGATATGCTTTGGGCTTGGGTGATTGATTATGATGGGAGTTGGGTTGAGCATCTACCTTTGGTGGAGTTTGATTACAATAGTAACTATTATTCTAGTATTAGTATAGCCTCTTTTGAGGTATTGTATGGTAGGAGGTGTAGATATCCTATTGGGTGGTTTGAGCTTGGTGAGGCTGATATGTTTGTTCATGACTTAGTTTACAAATCTATGGAGAAGGTGAAGGTGATTTGGGATAGGCTTAAGGATGCTCAAAGTCGCTAAAAGTCCTATATTGATGTTAGGCGTAGTGACTTGGAGCTTGAGGTTGAGGATAAGGTTTTACTCAAGGTATCTCCCATGAAGGGATTAATGAGGTTTGGCATGAAGGGAAAGCTCAGTCCCTGATATGTTGGTCCTTATGAGGTTTTGCGGAAAGTTGGTAATGTTGCTTATGTGTTGGAGTTGCCTTCTATTTTGAGTTTGGTTCATCTGGTATTTCATGTCTCCATGTTAAAGAAGTTCAGGTGATCCTTCTTCAGTTGTTCTTTTGGAATGATTGGGTATCATGAATTCTTTGTTTTATGAAGAGGTCCCAGTTGAGATCTTAGATAGGCAGGTTCGTCGGTTGAGGACCAAGGATGCGGATTCGGTTAAGGTTCTGCGGCGAAACCATTAGGTTAAAGAAGCTACATAGGAAGCAGAGTAGGACATGAAGTCTAAGTCTCCACATCTATTTTCTATTCTTGGGATTCATGTGGAAGGTATGTCGCTTCAACACATCTTTATTTTCTAAGTTTGTTAAAGGAAACATTAATATCTTGGCTTTTTTTAATAACTTTTTTAAAGATTGGGAATATATTTGATAATAAAAATGACTCATGCGAGTGGTTACCCCTACCTTATCCATCATTCAGGAATGAATGTTCCTAGTGGGGGAGAATATAACGTCCAAGGTTTTGACCTTTAGAAAATTTCCTGGAGTTCTTATCTCTAACCCAATATGACTTATGGTATGAATGGTATGGTTTTGTCGTATGCTGACCAGTGTTGGTTGGTGGGATGAATTTTGGTTACTTGAATGGATACGTCTTAGGGGTACGAGTCATATTGTTGGGTATAGATCATTTAGTTCATTAACTTAATCTTAGAGTTGGTTACTTAGGTTGGATCTTAGTACGAATGACTCACTATGAGCCGTAAGCCAGGGTACAAGTCATAGCATGGACTCGTATGGTGGATAGGGTCTAAATTTTTCTTTGGTTTAAATTTACTAAGGGTACGGATGAAGGATACAGATCGTATGCTTCAAATATAACGTGGTTGGATAAGTTGTATGCTGGATAGTGTTGGATCCAAATATTGAGGCTAGGATACGAGTGAAGGGTACTAATCGTATTAGAGGGTATGACTCGTGAGGGTCTGTCGTACCACTAGGATGGGATTTTGTGCAACTTAAGTGGGGGTATTCTAGATATTTCCCCACTTATCCTAATAAGGTCCCACGACTTCTAACTTACTTGTGTGGTTATTTACCCTATTATATCATTCATTAATGCTTCGAAACTCTTCTAAAACACTCTATAATTCTCTCGTAAGCTTTTGGGCAAGATAAGCTAGGGTTTCAACTAGAGAATTAATTAGGGGCTTGTCTTGGAGATTTCTTTCCATCGTCATCTTGGTTTAAGGCATGTTCTCTTCCCTCATTATTAATTCCAACTAGAAGTATGGTTTTAATGTTTTCATGACTTCATTGATTGTATGATTTTGGTTTTTAAATATGAGTTGGGGGTTTTGATGTTAAATGATTGTTCTTGGATTTCCATGGTTTTAATTATGATTTTATGTGCATTAATGGTGGTTTTATAAAATTGGATTTCATGGAAATGATTATATGGTAATTGGAATCGGTTTTTGTTATATTATGCCACCAATGTGTTTGACAAAATGCCTATAACCATGTTTTCATTGCATTGAGTACTTTTAATGGAACTCTTGCTTCTTTTAAAACTTGGCGAAGGAATTATACAGGGTTTAAAGGGATTGAAAAGGTAAATGGCTAAATGGTTATTCTTGTGGGGTACATGTAATCCCCTAAGAGGTTTAATATGGTAAACAAAAGGTCACTTGGAAGTCCCCTTAAACCTATATATGGTTGGCTATGGATAGTACTTGCAAGTATGGTTGGTATGATGATACCACCACTAAATGGCCCTGGTTAATAAATGGTAAATGGATTGATTGGTTGCTTGGTAATGGTTTTAATTTGGTAATAATGGCGGGATGTGTAGTAAAGTCGTGGAAGGTTGAGGTCCTAGGGGGGGAACAAAACTGGAAACTTATATTTTCCAATGTGAGGTTGGCCTTGGTGACCATGTGTATGATGTCACACTATATTTTAGGGGATGTACTAGTCATCTCAGGTTTTCTTCCTTTCTAGTGTGGCTACACATACTAGGGCCCTTTCAGCAGGGGAAGCTGAACCCATATAGCCCGTGGGTGGATTAGGACGTCAAATCTACACAGCCCAGGTAAAGGTTTTAAATACATGTTAAACCTACGCTCCTTTCCCGACATAGTTATATATATGTATGGTTGTGTGTATATATATGGTTTTACTTGGTTTTATAAATGACATTATTTTATCCCTATCCTAAGATCATGCTAGCATTCACCCGCTAACCTATCTATTGGCGGCTGTATACCAATGGTATGCAGGAATCAACCATTCTACTCCTCCTACATAGTGATTAACTCAGGTATCAATATTTGGACTAAAGTGGTGAGGTTACATCCTTTTGAAAGGATCTATTTCATATTATTGATATTTCTAGACACTTTGATTTTATTTTGGATATTGGTTTTGGCCATAGTTGGGGGCATGTTCCAATCGGAGTTTATTACTCTTTAGGTTAGAGGCTTTGTGGTGCTACTATAGATTGGAATGGGTGGGATCTGTATTGGTGTCGGCCTTGGCATTGGAATAAGATGGTGGTCTGACATCATTGGACATAATTTCTCACTGTCCTATCATATTTTATTTTGGGATTAATTATACAATGTTTTGGAACTTATTTGGTTTTGGCATAGTTTATGGCCTTTGGAATGGTTTGGTACGGTTGGGCGGTTGGTGTAGGGTGGTTGGACTCGATTGGGCCGATCAATGTTACGTTCTTATCCCAGAGTCTTCCTGTGAGCTGTTACATTATCTTATTATATGCTCAAAAATCAGCCAACTCAACGCAGGCGGCTGGAGGTTGGGTTTGTTAACAGGGGTGATCTCTGGCCCCTGTTGGACCTAGGACGCCCATAACGACAAGGCCCCGGGTCGGGTTATGTCATTTTGATATTTAGAAATCAAAAGCTTCTAATTATTGGAAAAACTTACAATTAGAATTGCAATGACCACTGGTATGTGGACTTTATAAAATAATAATGGATTCATGGCCCTACAAACACATTTCATTAATAGTTCATGGAGGTTTCATAGTCATATTTTGATATTTATTTATGTCCCATCTCCATATGATAAGGATAATTTATGTAGTGTGTTGCTTAATTGTTTGTCAGAGTTGAGTCTTGAAAGAAGAATATCATTAATTACTGTTGCTAATTGTAACATAAAAAATGCTCTGATGATCTTATTAAAAGATAAACTTGGAAAGCGGATTTATTGTTGATGGGTAGAGTGTTTCATGTGTGTCGTTCCCACACACATCATGAATTTGATTGTACAAGAAGGACTAAATGTGATAGATGCTGGTGTTAGTAATATATGTGATAGTGTCATATATTGGATAAGGCCATCAGGTAGAATTAAAAGGTTTGGAGAAGCTGCACAGTTGTGACATATTTACTATAGCAAAAAGTTGTGGTATGATTGTCCTATGCATTGGAACTCAACATATTTAATTTTGCAAGCAGCACTACACTATAAATATGTGCTTATGAAGTTCAGTCTAACACTAATTATCATTATTTTCCACTGAAGTGCAACGGAGTGAAGTAGAATAAGTTTGTGCTAAGTTGGAGCTCTTTTAACATATTACTGAACAATTATCAAGAAGTCTGTATCCAACTTCATGTTAGTACTTTTAAAAAGTATGTGAAATTAAGATAGAACTGGAAGATTGGGTTAGAATTTTTGATCCTCTGATTAAGTCCATGAAATCGACAATGCTATTGAAATTAAAGAAATATTGGAATAAGACACATGTTTTAATACGTGTGGCTGCTATATTTAATCCAAGGTATAAGATGAAGTTGGGGGAGTTCGATCTTCCATAAATTTATAATGAAACAATTGCTGCAAGTAAGATTAAAGAATTTCAAACGAAATGTTCCGATCTCTTTCAAGAATATAAGAGTAGAGTACTTACTTCACATGATGATTCTAGTTCTAATGAAGTTGCTTGTGTTGTTAAGGGAAATTGATTGTCTAGCTTTTATAAATTTGTCGCTTCTTGTAGGGCTTATGTGGACTCAAGATCTGAGTTGGATTTGTACCTAGATGAAAGTGTGTTACCAAGAACTCTATCATTTGATAATTTAAGTTGATGGACGGCGAATAGATTTAAATTTCCTACTTTACAGAAGATGGCTCATGATTGTTTAGCCATTTCTTCCTCTACTAAGAATCAATATTTACCACTAGTGGGAGGTTGATTAGTCCGCATCATAGTAGACTTCATCCTACTACTTTGGAGGCTTTGATGTGTGCTCACACTTGGTTATGGTATGAAATCAATGGCAAGTGATTTTTTTAATAACTTGTTATGTTAATAATATTGATTAATTGAATCATATAATTTTATTTTTAGGTTCAACTTCAACAATCAACCAAGTTTCATGTCCAACATTACTTAACAAAGAGGAAGAGCCAGATTCTAGTGGACTTACTACGCTGTAACCATATTCGAGTGGAATTATGGTAAACATCTGTTGTTGTACTTACCAATAGAGATTATTGTAGTCAGTGGACAATTCAAAGTAGTGGTTCTTGCAGCCTGTTACGACATTAAGCCATAGAAACATCTGTTGTCATACACTTCTTCTGTATTGAAGAGATTAGTGTCTTTTTATTTTGAGTACTATCGATTTCTTAGATAGTTATATGATAGTTTAGCTCATCTTAAAATATTTTTTGGTATCTGCTGTTATCTTTTTGAGTAGACAACTAAGCTTTGTAGGGAACTTACTTGAAAACTTTTAACTGTTAATAGTATAGACATGGTAAAATATCATATTCTAGTTTTAACACTGTGTAGTTCCATATTCTAGTTTTATTAGTTAGATATGGAAAATTGTCAAAGGTACTTGTTCAAATACTTTGTTTGGCATACTTGTTTCATCTTTTTGTTGGATTGTGTGGAGCAGAAAACAAACCAAGTGGAGAACTTGTAAAGATTGTAGATAACACTTATTTTTTGGTATTTGTTGTTATCTTATTAAGTAGATAACTAAGTTTTGTTTGGGAACTTACCTAAAAACTTTTAACTATCAATAGTGTAGACATGGTAAAATACCAATATTCTAGTTTTAACAGTATGTAGTGCCATATTGTAGTTTTATTAGTTGGGTATGAAATATTGTCAAGGTATTTGTTTAGATACTTTGTTTGATATAATTGTCCCATCTTTTTGTTGGATTGTGTGGAGAAAAAAACGATGGTGGAGAACTTGTAAAGATTTTATATAACATTTTGTTTTTTGTAAACGCACAACCTTTCCCTTTTCGAGTGAGCATTCATGGTAACTTTCTCATAAACCACATAGGAGATGTTAATTTCATTAGACAACCCCATGGGACAATCATAACTTCTTCTTTACATAATTTCCTTGAATGATAATTCTCTCTGTTACAAGATCTCTAGCTTATCACAAAAACTTCATTCTTGTTTAGTGTACATGAAAAACCTTGATACCATTCTACTATCTTTGTTCTTATATATAGGTTCTTAATGGTGCTGTCTTCTGTCATTTCTAGGAAATTGGCTGCACATCTTAGCATTGTAACATTTGTTATGATAAAAAAATTTTGCACTGAGTTTAAATGTTTTAGATCCACCAAGAAGACCAGAAAGATTCATCCTTGACATCTTTGAACCATTTGCATCTAGAAATATCTTTCTAAACATTCCACTTTGAGAAACCAGAGGAAATTGCAAAAAAGTCTAAACACCTTAGAAATTCATCCGAGTGGATAATGACATGTTTTAGTTTCTTCTATTTTTGTTTTATGATAGTATCAAGTATGTCACAAATTGATTTCATCTAGTCAAGATGGTAATTATATGGATTGACGACTCATATGAGTGAACTTTTGATGGTGATTTTGAAGCTGCCTATCTTAATAAAATGATACATAATTTAGTACATTGTGTTTGCAATGGCATTGTTGTTCTTCTATCATCAAGATATGAAATAGGATATGTACTGCTCCACACCATGTTAAACTTATTTCTATCATGTCAGCAAGTCCAAGAAGATCCATTAAACTTCCACCCACAACTTTTAAAATATAATAAATTCTTAACTTTGGCTGGTTAGATAAACAAGGTATCAGTCAGTCAAACGTCTATCAGGACTAAGCATCTCATAAATAAAGTTGAAAAGAACTAAAATTTTGCCAAATTAAATATAATTGTAAACCAGTTGAGACATCTTAAAAAAATGAAGCAATCAAATAAATGTAAAAAATTGCAGGTTCACACTTCTATGTTTGTTCTTAAAAAAGTCCTAAGTTCACCCTCTCAGACTTATTCATGCAGCACAATCCGTATCCTCATCTATGATCTTGTTCTCTATTAGTAGAATACTTTATGGTCACTTTTGATGGTGATATTGAAGCTACATTTATTAATGAAATGATGCTTAATTTAGTGTATTGTGTTTTCAATAATATTATTGTTCTCTTATTATTAAGTACCAAAGTTTTTATTCAATATAGCTAAACTGCCTAACCACGACAAAGCAATTAAGTCTATATAAACAATGGTAATTGCATACTGTTAATCAATGAAACCATTTGGTTTTCTCTTGTATACTTTCTGGCAATTTGTTTTAGCAAATGTAGTTTACGACTAAGTTATCCATTTTTTACTTGATTGAAAACATCTGAAAAATATTAATTGGAAACTCTAAGTACTCCTCAACCTCCTCTATTTGAATATGATGATTTTTTAAAAGCATGATGCGGTTCGGTGGGGTGTTTTCATGAGTATGTGTGTTGATTGATTTTAAGCAGATTTAAAAGTTATGTGGTGCGGGGGCGAAGCGGTTATAAAATTAGTGGGTTAAGAAAATAACCACACCGCACCCGTACCACACTTCCCCATTTCCATTCCTAATTAAAAATAATCATTTTTGGTCCTATAAACATATAACAAATAGGTAGAAGCTTAGATAGGAGTTTTTTGGGGTATTATAATACCCCCTTGAGATTATTCATCCTCGAATGAAGACAGACATTGGAATAAAAAGAATGTAGTTACTAACCTGAAACTGAGTTTCTAAAATTGATCATGTTTTGTAACCGGAATCACATCTTGATAGAGTATTGACTCAGTTGATACATATGGAACGTAAATACATACATAAGAATCATATGGGAAAATTTAGTCATGAACTTAGAAGAGCACAATGCTACGAGATAAATCTCTTACTCCTACTAAATAATTATGAAGAGAGAACAAATTAAGGTACTAGCCCATCATGTTTGCAAATGAAGGGTATCATTGAGTTGAAAAGATAAACCCTTTACCTGAAATTGATTTTTAAGCTGAATTGATTGACTATAAGGACATGATTTATGTAGAGAGTTTAGAACTCAATTGAAACATTCATGAGAGAATCTTTCATATAGAACTGTAAAGTAATATCAAATGGTACAAAATTTCCAAGAGTTACTAAGAAGGGTGTACGAGTTTCCTCAGCCTCTCCTTATCATAACTTCTTATAAAAATAGAGGAAATGATTTTTGTACATAATCTGAGTATGGAAGTCAAAAAAGGAATTGAAACATGGCTAAAACTATATAATATGGAATATAAGTATATAGAACAAAAGCAAGAATAGGATTACTATGCCTTAGTTGTTGCAACTGCTAACTTTTAAGCTTAACAACATTTTTCAAACATTCTTACCAACTACACTTTTACTCTTAAATACTACACTTCATTTGAAGCAACTTATAATCCTCACATGGGTATATGTGACTACTCTTACCAAAATCTGAGTTAAACCACATGCTCTGACCATGTTCAAACCTAACTCAAAATCACAAGGTACTGTACATGACTCAATAGTATTAGTCTAAACCAAGGAAATTCAATATGTTATGTATTTTAGAGCTCTGTTCTCAATAGTAATACTCCTTACTACTTCAACAACTAACTCTAAGCTCTCATTATGAGTTCTATAGCACATAATACATTCATCCACTTATATAACAACATGATATTCGAGCCTGTCATTATAACCACATATGAAATTCTAGGAGACCAACTCAACCAGGAAATTTACATATTTTCTAATACCTATATCAGTAATAATTTCATGAATTATCTCCATTGAGTCACACCAATAATTCTCAACTAACTATGACATATACCAAAGCTTTGCCTTGACCTTCCTCCATACTTACAACCTTAGATAAAACAAACATACAATAATTTTCCCTTATAAGGAACATCTACTCTTGCATCTTCAAATTTACCAGGCATGGTCTAATTACTTACTATAGCTACCATAATCATTGGGGACAAAGCATTTTTCCTAACAAGAATTTTTTTTTCTTTCAATTTAGTATATCTGATCATCCTCTCCAAACTTTTGTCGCTGCCCAACTATTGGTTCATCTTATTATCTTATTTGGTACCCCTACTTAACCCTATATCTCCACCACTAGCTGAAATTCTAAGGCGCTACCATAAATTAGCATCTCCCATTGGTTGCCACCAAAAATTACACTACCAATGTTCTTTCCGATGAACGTTTTTGGCAAATCCATTTTTTTTGGAGGATTTCTCACCTATTTTTGTTTTGGTTTCCTCTTTATTATTGGTAATTATAGTTTAGGATTCTCTGTTTTTTTTGTCAACAAGATTTCAGACAACCCAACTTGCCGAAATTTGACAAACCACCAAAGAAATCTACTTAATTCCACTCTGTATTCTCACCAAAAAGAATAGGAGCACTTGCTACCTCTTATCTAGATATTTTTCTTTTGATTTCTTTGTTGTTGGTATCTTAGACGCTTGTTTTTTCATATCTATTTGGTAGTCCAATTCACGACTCGCTTAGTCATCTTTTCTTGCCTATTTCTGTTATTTTATCCTTGATTACTTCCTTAAGGGTAGTATTGTTCTTGGTATTGATTTTTTTGCTTATAAAATTTGCGTCATAGTATATTAATTTTTTACTTGTGGCATACACTATTGATTCTTGTTTATTTTTTTTGTAGATTTATTGCTTTTGGCATATACTGTTGATTTCCTGTAGATTTATTGCTTTTGGTATATGCTATTATAGATTTATTTCTTGATTTACTCGTTATTACCATTGTATATTGTTAGTCCTTGCTATTTATTTTTGGCCTTACCTATTTTCTCACCTTTTATTTTCTTCACTCATTGAGTAGTGGTTGTGGTGGTTAATGATAGACTAGGGTTATGTCATCGGTTGGGTTTAGTTTTGGGGTTGGGGTTGGGGTCGTTACTAAGGTCTATGGTAAGATTAGAGTCTGGGTCTAGTGTTAGGGTAGGGTTGAGTTTGGGGTTGGGGTAAGGGATTGCAGGGTTAAGTGGGATGAGAGAGCATCTAGATTGCGAATTGGGTCTTGAAACAAAAGGACTCTTCAAGGTAAGTCCATAGAGCTTATGACAATTCTTAAAAGGAAAGGATCAGTATAGTTTGTGTCTAAGAGAACAAATGGGTAGGTTCTAAGGGAGGGATATGGATATATATAAGTTGTGGTCCTCGGGTGGCGTGAGGCATAGAAATAGGGTTGGTATCTTAGTAGATAAAAAGCTTTGGGGGGTAGGTGGTAGAGGTTAAGTGGGTTGATGATTGGTTGATGTCAATTAAGTTGGTCATTGGAGGGTCTACATTTAACGTTATTAGTTTTTATGCTTTATAACGGATTCGAACGAGGATAAGAAGAAGAGATTTTGGGAGGTTTTTGATGAGGTGGTGCGAGGCATACTGACATCTTAGAAGATTTTCATTGGAGGAAATTTCAATGGGAATATTGGGTCTTTATCAAGAGGCTATGATGATGTGCATGGAGGTTTTAGTTTTAGGGAAAGAAATACAGGAGGAGCTTCACTTTTTGATTTTGCGAGGTCCTTTGGGTTGTGGGCAGAAAATTAGAGTTTCCCAAAGAAGGATGAGCATCTTATTACCTTTCATAGTTTGGTGGACAATACTCAGATAAACTTTTTACTAATTTGGGAGGGTGATAGAACACAATGTAAAGACTATAAAGTCATACCTAATAAGAACCTTTTCACCCAATATAAATTCTTGGTGATGGACGTGGTAATAAAAAATGGTAGAAAGAATAATGGTGTAGAGGATCTCCCTAGGATTAAGTAGGGTAGCTTGAATTTGGCTAGTGCTTTAGTAGTACGGGAGAAGTTGCCCATAATAGGGCTTGGGAGAGTTGAGGGGATATGGATAGTATGCAGGAGAAAACTACCAGTTGCATCAAGGTGACAACTAGAGAGGTATTAGGTGTCTCAAAAGGCCAATCTAGCAAGTACTTAGGGGATTGGTAATGGAACATAGAAGTTAAATTGAAGACGGAGACTAAGAAGGTGACCTATGCAAAGTTTGTGGAGAGAAAGGATGACAAAGAGAAGTGGAGGAATTAGAAGTATAATTTTTTTAGGAGTGTGGCTAAGTTAGCAGTTACAATAATTAAGATAACAACTTTTAAAAGATACTATGCGGATTTAAAAGAGAAAGACAGAGATACAAAGTTGTATAGGCTAGCTAAGGCTATGGAGTAGCAGACTTGTGACCTTGACCAGGTGAAGTATATCAGGGGGAGGATGGGAAAGTGTCAGTGGAATGGCCCTTAGGATATATCAAGAGTTTGAATAGTCTTTTCCACTTGTCCATCCATTTGAAGGTGGAACGCGGTTTTAAGGTTCACTGTGTTCCCAAATCTTGCTAAATGAACGCCAAAAAGAAGAAGAGAACTGCGTACCTTGATTCGAAATGATGGAAATAGGAGCATCATCCAATTTGACGATTTCCAAAATAAACAACTTCGCATAATCCTTTCCATTGTAAGTAGTCTTCAAAGGCAAAAAGTGGAGAGACTTGCTCATCTTATCCACAAAAATCCAAATTGAATCTTGCTGATCCCGAGACCATGGAAGACAAGTAATAAAGTCCATGTTGATCACCTCCTACTTCTACATAGACAACTCAATCTATTGAGACATGCCACCAGCCCTCAAGTGTTCAACCTTTTCTTACTGAAACACTATACACTTATCCATAAAGTTAGCCACATTTTTCTTCATGTTGTTCCACCAATAAATCTCTTTTAGGTCATGATACATCTTCGTCGATCCTGGATGAACTATATACCTTGACTTATCAGCCCTATTCAAAACTCTTTCCCACATCCTATCCATATCAGCAACACATAATCTGCCTTGGTACCTCAAGATACCATCTCCACAAATCTCAAATTCCATGACCTTTTGCTGACCCACCTCAGCCTTAATCTACAATAAGGTGGGGTCAAAAACCTGCTTCTCCTCTACCTTGGCACCAAGAGATGACTTCACCACCTCTTGCATAATCACACCACCATCCTTAGAATCCAAAAGATGAACTCCAATACTATCCAACTAGTGAATGTTTTTCTCCAATCCTCCCTTCTCCTCATCCACATAATATAAGCTACCCATGGACAACCTGCTAAGAGCATCATCAACCACATTAGCCTTACCTGGATGGTAATGAAGACTCATGCTATAGTCCTTAAACAACTCAAGCCACCTCATTTTCCTGAGATTCAACTCTTTTTAGGTGAACACATATTGCAAGATTTTATCATCTGAATAGAGTCAACATGAACCCTATGCAAGTAATGACGCTAAATCTTCAAAGCAAACACAACAACTGCTAACTCTAAATCATGAGTCGGATGATTCCTTTCATTAACTTTCAGCTGCCTAGAAGAATATGCCACAACCATACTATGCTACATCAACACACAACCTAGTCCCACACGTGATGTATCACAATAAACAACAAACCCATTAGTACCCTCAAACAGTGTCATGAGCCAATTTCTAAGATCATGATGGCGTCTACTATAACCAACCTGTAGGCTAGGAAACTAGTAGATCGGAATGCCTAGTAATGGACTACTCAATCAATATAAGGAAAAATGTGGAATATATGAAATAAGGATAAACACATAGAAGAATCCCAAAACCTGGTTGTATCAATACAAGAGCTTCTAATATCACAAGAGTACAAAAGTGAAAAAAACAACAGAACTACACTGATACAACTTATATTTGAACACAATATAGAGATTAGTCTAATACAAAATAAAGAGATAAGTAACAGCCTAAATACTGGGAGATCACTCTATGTCTATGAACCATGGCTATTCCGCATAATTCACACATCAATAACGATAACTCATACCAGGATCTGCAGGTTATTGATATGTAGTATGAGTACCAAAGGAATGGTACTCAGTAGGCAATTGCTAACTGAGATCCAAAGATAAAGCAGATATATACAATATATAAAAATAATGAAAACTACACCCAAGAGTGTAGAGCTTATATGACGTGTCAATGAGATAATAGGGAACAACTATCCTATTCATGTCAAAGAATCTTGATACTTCTTATTCTAGCCACAATCAGCAGACGTCATTATTATATCGTATATCCCAGGCCAATATATGAATGAAGAGTGAAAGAAGGATATATAGCAATATACAAGGTTAAGAAACAAATATACAATATGAACAAGTGAACGAAGGGATATACGGTAGCCATAGCTTCATATAGCTATAGATATATATAGAGAGAGAAACTTAGACATTAGGTCATCTCAAAAAGTAATTTGGATCATCATATCCTTATTCTAAGACATCATAATGACACTTTTAGGATTTAATACTATCATACTCAGGGTTGTTAATCCATATGGCTAGACATGATATAATCGAGAATAATAATGCAATCATGAGATAAAAGAGGCCAAAGACATACCTCAAGTCATGATATCGGATCAATGACCAATTTGTCATAAGCTAGCCATAATAATAATCATAACAATAATAATAATAACATCAATAACGTCGTGAATAACTGGCTAATCCGGATAACCAAATATCTAGCCAAGCCTATGCGTACCCCCACTCACCCAGACTCAAAAGGTTTAATCAACATACAATAATATAAGACATATTCATCACCCATATCTATGAAACTATCATATACTAGGTGGTAGACATAGGTGCATACTGGTGATAGGTGATGCACATGCAGGTTCATGCGATAAAAACTAACCACCACTTATTTCTAGTCATTACATAACCTCGAGTTATTAATTTGAACATTATCCTTCACATAATCCTTATTCATGGGATAGAAACTAACCACCACTTATTAACTAGCCAACATCTAACATCTAGCCAAGGTTCATCACTAGACCATAATCGTCATTTATCCTATATTCATTATTACCAACTAATTATATATCCGTTAACCTTTATTAGACAACACATGATTATTTATCATCTAACCATCTTTTATTAACTAACACCATTCATTAGCTAACCGTCGTTTACCAACTAATCCTCATTTAGCTATTTATTAATTAACCATTTATCAACTATTCATCATTATTAATTAGCCACCTTTTACCAACATTACTTATTATCTAGCCTCATTGATACACAACGCCTCATTTTAACGACTAATCTACATTATAAACTTAGGCATTAATATAACTAATCTACACCTATGCTAAACACAACATCGTCATTAGCCACAAATCAACCATATCTAACTACCATATTATAACTAGGCAATATTTATTAACTTAAATATTCAAGTGCTATAGTCACCTAATAAACAACTAGCTACCACATAGCTTAACCGTTAATTAGGCAGAACAATCATAAGATCGTATTTCAGCTTCAATCACATCAATTACAAATATTATAATCATGAAAGTACCAAATCTATGCAAGTCATCACCAATATCGAATCAAATAAGTCGTAAGCAACATATTGCATCTTTCTCCATCCCATACCAGAGAGATGTATATATAAAATATGTATATGAATAAATAAACTATAATCACTTCTTTTACAATGATAAACACTTCTCGAATATACAATCATAATCATAACATGGCCCTTGGCACAATAATATATCCAAAATAATCAAATATCATAATCATGACCTTAGGCCCATATTCATTTCCAAAACTCACATCCTTAATCATATTTATAAGCTACAACATATCTTTAATCATCTCATATATAAGAGGTATTATATCAATAAGCATACAATCATATCTCATACAAAAGGTATCTCGTATCTAGGAGGCATAAAATAGACAGGCATGTAATCATCTAGGATATCTTATATCACTAGGTCATGCATCATGACAATGAGGAATATCACTTCTCTAGGCCAATTGCCATATTTAAGAGGAACATTGTCTATATAGGTCCGACAATCATGACTAAAGGAAATAGCAACTTCATAGGTCAAACATCAAGTCTAGGAGAAAATAGTATCTTTATAGGCCAATCATCAAGTCTAATAGGAAATAGCATCTCTATAGGCCACTCATCAAGTCTAAGAGGAAATAGCATCTCTAAAGTTTAATCATCAAGTATAAGAGGTATTAGCATCTTTATAGGCCTCAAAACATATCTAGGAGGAATATCATCTCTGAATACCCAATATCTCTTCCACAAGAAGTATCATAAGCATAACTCAAAAGCCACAATCCGGGAACATCAATACAAGTTGCCAAGTCACGAAGTAACCTTATACTAAGGCTTACTAGCCTCATCTAATGCTAACATCCGAAGCCAAGTGCACAAGGCTTAACACAAGTTTGGCCTAAGTGGGTCAGACGATCCCACTTCTAAATCTCAATTTCCATGATTGGGCCTACCATGCCCCAAACTAGGCTAAAGTATCTAGTTCAACATGTAAATGTCACATAAGCCACCTTTAGGATTAGGATAGGAGTTGCAACTAGAAATAAGGGTACTTAAGTCTACTCTACCAAGTTATAGTTTCAGGACTACCATACTAGTTTAATAAGGTCAAATCCATAATTCATGCTTCAAATGCAAAAACCACAACTGAAACATAGCATTACATCATAACCACACTACAACTAATCTAAACTAGATAGAGAAGGCACTAGGATTCAAAAATCTTATAAATATATCATCTTATGGGTCTAAAACCCTTATCTACTCCCAAAGCATCACAATCAAGGCTAAGTTACTGTATGCATAATCAAGCCTAACATCCATATTCACATGCAATACATATCACATGTCATCTATGAAGAAGAGTAGACAGAGGACTAGCTTAAAGCTGGACCACAAAATATCACATCATGCACCATATGCTCGTCTTCACTTTAAAATCTCCAAAATCCCATCACACTAACAATACCATTATCTACTCATCAATATAAGTCTATTAATACCCATATTCCAGAATTGTGCTTCGCATCCTAAAAACGATACTGAAACCTAAAGTGGGTCCCATTTATGGAAAATAAATTTTTGAGACGAACCCAATGTTCACACATGAATAAGAAGTCATAACCCTTAAGAAATGGGTGAAACTTAAGCATGCTTTGGGCTAAAATCAAGCCTTAAGCTAAATTTGTGTTTTGGGTCCAAACTAGGAAATTCAAGCATGAATTAAATGGATTCTGACCTTAAATTTGAAGATAATCATGATAAAAGATGATAATTAAGCTTCCAAGTTACCCACCATGACCAATTTATGATTAGCACACCATATTAGGGTTATAAGATCTTTAGGAGGGAAGCAAATGGCTAATTCTCGACAAAAAATTGCTATTTAAAGAACCAACCTAGGCCTTTGGTCCTCGTGATTGTGCACACGTAGGCCGTATTTACCGCAGTTGAGATAGCTCCAAGGCCTTCGCGATCGCGGTCTTGGCTAAAACTTTGAATTTGATTCTATGTTTTGCCAAATGCCTTGGGATGCATCTGAGATCCAATTTTTGCAAACAAAATAGGTAACACACTAAATTCAACATTTCAAATGGACTGGTAAACCTAGGTTTTTAATTCGAGGTTGTTTTGACCAAATGTGGGCCCCACACCTAAACTTTCAAATTTTCAACTTCAGATTGATAGGTTGAAATGAGCTCGGGTGCATTGGGACACTATCCAATGGTCTACCTAGCCTAAAATTGATATTTTGGATCCATTATCACAATCAAAATTCGCACCTGAGATCATTTCAAGGAAGTTCACCCGGTGGCCATTTGGAACAAGCAAAGACTTTTAAATAGGGAATTGGTTCTAAAAATCAAATGATCTGCCCGATAATCAAACCATCAGTCCCAGCAAGTAATAAATGACTTTGGGCAGCTATGGAGAAGCTCAAATGGTAAATATAATCATAAATAAGGAAAATGACTTGAAGGGTCATTACAGGCAGGGCCAAAACTAGAGTAGAGTCAACTTGTCTCTTAGCCTCTCAAAATTTCCCTCGCAGGCATCAGGCCATATAAATTCACCTTTTTCTAAGTCAACTTAGTTAATAGAGCAGCAATATATGAAAAAATTTCCACAAATCTCCTATAATACCAGGCTAAACCTAAGAAGCTCCAAATGTTGGTTGAAGTCGTGGGTCTAGGCCACTTCTTTACCGTTTTAAATTTTTCTAGATCTACGACGATCCCATCACTGGAGACAACATGACCCAGAAAGGTCACAAAACCAAAACTCATACTTTGAAAACTTGTCCTACAATTACTAACTAGTCTGCTACACTATACGGAAGTGATTGACATGGTCCTCCTCACTCTTATAATATACCAAGATGTCTTCAATAAACAAAATCATGAATAAATCTAAGAACTGTCTAAATATCTGGATCATCAAGTCCATAAATACAACCAGAGCATTATTCAACCTAAATGACATTACCAGAAACTCATAATGACCATATTGGGTTCGAAAGGCAGTCTTAGGGATATTCTTCTCCTTAATATTCAACTGATGATAACCCAACTGAAGATAGAAAAACACCTAACACCTTGAAGCTGGTCAAAGAGATCATTTATACTAGTAAAAGGATACTTATTCTTCACTGTCACCTTATTCATTTACCAATAATCTCTACACATTCGAAGGGAACTATCCTTCTCATGCAAGAAGAACACTGGGGCACATCACAGAGAAAAACTAGGACAAATGAAACCCTTATGAAGAAGATCCTTTAAGTTCTCCTTACGTTCTTTTAACTCAGTCAGTGCCATTTTGTAAGGAGGAATAGAGATAGGATGGGTACTTAGTAGAAAATTAATCCCAAATTTTATTTCCCTATCAGGAGGAATACAAGGAAGATCATCGAGAAACACTTTAGAAAATTCATTTATAACATGGATAGATTGTAAAGAGGGAACCTTAGAACTAGAATCTCTAACCCAAACTAGATGGTATAGACACCTCTTTGAAATCAACTTCCGAGCTATAAGATAAGAAATGAACCTTCCCTTAGGAATAAAGGAACTTTCCTCCCATCCCCTCACCAGTTCATCTGGAAATTGGAAACTGACCTATCTAGTCCTACAATCTAGAGAAACATAGCACGAGTGAAGCCAATCCATCCCTAAGATCACATTAAAGTCTACCATATTAAATTCAATCAAATCCACTAATGTCTCCCTATCACTAATAGATACCATACAACCCCTATAGACCCCTTCTAGCCATAATAAAAATACCTACCAAAGAAGACATACAGAAAGGATAAAAAATAATCTCAGGACCAAAACCAAAACGAACAGCCTATAAGGGGTCACATAAGAAAGGGTAGATCCCGGGTAAAGTAAACATTACATTTTGTGAAAGAAAAGATGTAATGTACCAGTGACAATATCAAGAGATGCCTCATATTCTTGATGGGTGAAAAGATCATAAAGGCAATTCCAAAAAGTGTTAGTACTAGAAGTAGCACCCTTTGGTGTAAAAGGTAAGGAAGTAGAAGCTGGAACCTTATTAGCTCCAGTAGCAACATTGCTTGAAAGACAGTTCCTCTAAATAGGACTAGTTTGGCCATATCTGAAACATCTATTCCTCCATTCATCACAAAATCCATGATTCAACTACCTATAAAATCTGCAAGGAGAATATGATACAGATCACTGAGCTCCACAATCCTGGGTTTAGGCACCTTGGGTTTTAAGCCCACTATCATCTTAAAAGAGACAATCTCCTGACGACTTAATAAATGGAGCACTAGCCGTAGAATAGGAATCGAAATTTCCCCAAGCCTTCTTCTTGCCCCACTGCCTACCATCTTTACCACTTTTTTGCTGGCCTTCACCCTTCTCTTCATACCTGAACTTCTTATTCTGGTTCTCTTTTATTTTTTCTTGCATTTTCTTCTCATACCCAACTTGTTACTACTAGCCTATAAATATCCATGTCATTATTCAACATTGCTGCCTTACACTTTAGTACCAATTCCCTAGACAAATCTAAAGCAAACATCCTCATCCTAGCCGTCATGCGAGACACCAACTTTGAAGAATAATGCGACAACTGATGGAACTTCAAGGCATATTCTTTCACTCTCATCATACCTTGCCTTAAGTTCACAAACTCCTTAACCTTAGACTCCCTCAACTCCTACAAAAAGAAACAATCAAGGAAAGAACCAAAAAAATCTTCCCACATAGCCTGCTCTATGCTTCCACACTTATAGCATTGGTATGCCATATTTTTCAATTGATATGCAACAAATTCCACACCCCATATCAGCAGCATGCATCACCCTGAATATATTCTCTATATCTTTAGTAAAACCTTGAGGATACTCCTAAACCCTAGAGACTATAAAGGTTGAAGGATTAATTCTCATAAATTAGCCAACTCTAGTGACCTCAGAAGATAGAGCAATAGAACCAATGCGATCAGGATGATGATATTGAGAAGTCACTAAATGAGTAAGAAATGATTAGATCAATGGAATTCGACATTAGAAATATCTCCTTGGATTGGTAGGGTATGTACATCATCAGCCCGATAAGCCTGAGGAGGACTGGTAGGGATGGTGGAACTCTATATGGACCGTTAGGAGCAGGGGCCCTAGACCGGGTCTGTACTCCATAAGTAGGATGAGTTCCATCCACATTATCCTTAGGTGGGACAGAGGAGTTTCCATGTACATCAGATATTTATAGAGGCATGATATGAAATGCGAACAAATAGAATTAGGGTAGATTTCAAGACCTTAGACTCTATAACCAGAAAATAAATCACAAAAAAGGGAAAACATTCCTAAATGCCCCATATCTTCTCCTTTATAAGTGTGGCGCACTACAAACCTATAAAAGAGACTCTACTTAACATGGCTTTATGGAAACCTAATGACAATAAACCTACGCTATGATACCAACTTTGTAATGACCAAAACCAGCGCTTGGTCATAATAGGTATCTCAAGTCCACCTTGGATAGAAGACCATCCCCTGTACCCTAGCCAACCGAAACATAATTCAACTTGTAGCAAATGGATTCCGAATATATAACAAGATAGAGTAGAGTTCTGAACATATAATAAAATAGGCAACTCAACTTACTCACAAAGAAATCTAAGAACTTTAACATCCATCACAATCTACAGTAATCCACAAAGCCTCTAAAAAATAAGAATAACCTAAGTTGGGAAATGTAACACCCTAAAATTTCTATCTCGAGACATCACACGGTGCTTAGGGCTACGCATAACAATAGTCATGCATAATAAAGAGATATATAACATTGGGTTTGAGAGAGATACTAGAGAATACTAAAATATACAACCAAAATATATATTGAATGTCGGTACATACCATCCCTCTAGTCTAAAAAAGCCTCTATACATCAAAATCAAAAAGTCTTTGGGACAAACCCCCTACTGACTCAACAGTACTAAAAGACATAACATCAAAATGCTATCACAAAAATATAGACACGATCCTCAAACCATGAGGACTCACCACTGAGGAAACGTAGTGAGGCACCCGAATATCACTAATGCGGCTGCGGCTGAGTACCTGAACCTACATTATGAGAAAATATAGCCCATAGGAAAATATTTGGGTCAACACTTTAGAATGTACTGAGTATATGGGGGTGCATGCAACAATGTAAATATCATCATCAATTTCATGAAAATATGCATATGTACAATGATGGCTCACTTGGCTTGAGTTAGATTGAAACATACTTTTTATGATCTCATAGTAAATAAATCATATGATAAAAACCTCATAAATCATCATAAATAACTCAACTCTGCAACTCAAGACTCGAAGTAACTCGGTAATTCAAGAAGCTCAACTTTTATGGACATGAGAGGTTCTTATAACGAACATAAACCATGTGAGCTACATTGAGTCCAACGTTTTTCCCTCCTAAGGAGAGAACCCCACATTGGAAGAAGCATCGTACTCTTTCTAAGGAGTACAACCTCAATTTAGTGATCACAATCTCATAATCAGCGTGTGGCCCATATATATCAATACTAATCCTATGGTGGCACATACATTCAGGGGAAATACCACATTTCGCACTCGGTGCTAAATACTACTCCCAGACAAAAGCTCAGAATGCGTTAGAAAATCTACCACAAACATCACAAGGGTCTATTATGAAGGTCAAATCAAATTTCTTTCTCATTTATCAAATCATAATCTATTTGTAGATTCCTAACTAGACTCAAATAAAATCAATCTTTCTCAATATCAAAATGTATCAATTCATTAAATCATTGAAACATCAATAACTTTGAGGAAATATCAAGACTTATTGTAAAAACTCAATCTCATGAATCAATATAATCAATAATCCAATTTGTCATAAGGAAGCTTAAAGCTTGACACATATCTTGAAAGCACTTGAAATATCAATTCATGGTAGAAATATGAAATTCACAATATTAAATATCAAGTAATAACTTGGGAACAGTAAAATAATCATGTATAACAAGCTTGAACAATTTATATTCTCATAGTCTCATGATGAAGTAATTTGGGTATAAAACCACTTGTAAAATCATATAAATCCATAATAGAAATCAAAGCTTTGGGCACAAGAACGAAAGGATTGCTCTTGTTCAAAACCACACATACCTTAGTCTTTCATATGGGATGAATTCTAGTGCTTAAGACTCTATCCGCACATGTAATAAATGATTGTCGAAGCCCACACTATGATGAACTTGGTTCTTGAAGAAATCTTGAAGATTCATGGATGATTTTTGGAAGATTAATAGTCTTGAATGAAACCCTAAATATATTTTCTTAAGAGAATCGGAATAGAAAATAAAGAAATTAGGGTTTGGATGGGGATTCTCATATATATAGGGGCCTCCAAAAGATGTGAAAAGACCAAAATACCCTTGCAAAAACTTCTTTTAATTTCTGAAAAAAATAGCTGATGACATTTGTGACATGTTTTCATACCTGTGACAAGTCGTCACGAAATGTCGTCACAAAAGGATGGAATTTATGACTTTCTGCTTAAGGTTGACAACATTTTATGACAAGTCTCCAGACTTGTGACAAGTCATCATAAAATATCGTCACAAAATGCTGGAATTTGTGACTTTCTACTTAAGGTGACGATATTTTGTGACAAGCCGTCAGACTTGTGACAAGTCGTCACAAAATGTCGTCACACAGTTTCCAAGCTGACACGCTGGAGTGAAATAGGCATAACGTTTTGTTCCGATACCGGATTTGGGTAAAATTGGTACCGTTGGAAAGATAATTCAATTATCTATCCGTTGGTGGGTCATGAACGGAAAATTTCTTAGTTTAACAAGAGATATACTTGTTTGAAGTTGACTATGCCAAAATCCTTCTCAAGAACTCAATCGGTAAGGGATGTTTTGATTCACCTAATCGCTAGGACATCTTTGAGGCCTTAATACACATCACGCATGATCAGTAAACAACCAAAAAATTATAATTTATTTATCATGAGCTTGAGTCATGGTGGAACTATTGGTTAGAGTTCTTGGGGTATTACAATATCTCCCACTTGGAAATATCCGTCCCCGAATATTCCCAGATAGGCTAAGAACTAGGGAAAATGAGGACGTATAGCTGGAATGACTCACTCAAAGGACTTACATCACTCTATACCTTCGGATACTATACGAGATGCATAAATTCGTGATGGAAGTAGACACACAGCTGAATGTTTAATAAGAAACGGGTAAAATTAAGAAAGAATGGTACCTTCTGCTCGCTCCGAACTTACAAAAAAGAGGTGAGGGTACTTGGCTCGCATATCAGCTTCAGCTTCCGAAGTAGCACTCTCAATAGATTGATTTCACCAAAGCACTTTAACGAAAGGAACTTCTTTGTTCCTTAGCCTACAGATCTGAAAATCCAAAATCTCAATTGGAATCTCCTAGAATGAAAGCCTATCTTGAATATCTGAGCTGTCGAAAGAATCAAGCACGATAGAATCACCAATACACTTCTTAAGCATATAAACATGGAATATCGGATGAATGCTAGACCATTCCGCAAGTAACTCCACTTCATATGCTACTTTCCCAACACAGCTCAGAATCCTGTATAGACCAACATAGCAGGGACTAAGCTTTCTCTTCTTTCCAAATCTCTTCAACTCTTTCACGGGTGAAACCTTAAAGTACACCAAATCATTAATATTAAACTCAAGACCTTTTCTTCTCACATCCGCACACAACTTCTGATGACTTTGAGCGGTCTTCAATCTTTTTTGAATCAACTTAAATTTTTCCATAGCCTCGAACACAACATCAGGCCAAATCACAGCTTCTTCTCCTACTTCAAACCAACTTATAGGTGATAAAATCTTCGCCCATACAAAGCTTCGAACGGGGACATATGAATACTAGCATAGAAACTATTATTGTATGCTAATTCGATCAATGGAAAGTGCTCATCCCAACTACCTTTGAAATCAAGTGCACATGCCCTCAACATGTCCTCCAAAGTCTGAATAGTCCTCTCAGCGTGACCATTAGTCTGTGGATGAAAAGCAAAACTCAAATGAACTTGGGAACCAAGACCCTACTGAAAGGCTCTCTAAAACTGTGAAGTAAACTGAGTACCCCTATCTGAGATGATAGACAAAGGAATTCCATATAATCTGACTAACTCATAGATATACAATCTAGCATAATTCTCAGTTGTATAAGATGAATGCACTGGCAAGAAATGAGCTTATTTAGTCAACCAATCTACAACAACCCAAATCGAATCGTGATGACGATGAGAAGGAGGAAAACCAATTATGAAATCCATAATCACTTATTTCGACTTCCAAGTAGGAATTCTAAACTCTTGTATTACACCACCGGGCCTTTGGTGCTCTACCTTAACCTATTAACAAGTAGAACACTTTGCCACAAACCCTGCTATATCTGTATTTAAACCATTCCACCAGTAGATTTCCTGCAAATCGCGATACATCTTCGTAGCACCAGGATGAATAGAATATCGCGTGCTATATGCTTTAGCCATAATTCTCTGCCTTAGATCATCAATATTGGGAACACACAATCTACCCTAATATCTTAGCACATCATCTCCCCCTTGGGAGAAAACCTCTACCTTTTGGTCCTTAACTGACTCCTTCAGTCTGACAAAACTAGGATCCTTGTCATGCTTCTCCTTTACCTCTGAGACCAAAGAGGACTAGGAACTACTCTGAACTAACATACTTCCTTCAGCAGAATCAAGCAATCTAACACCAAACCTAGCGTAATAATGTACATCATGAGCCAATTCTTTCTTATCATTCTCTATATGAGCTACACTCCCATAGACAACCCGCTAAGAGCATCTGCTACAACATTGGCCTTGCCCAGGGGATACAACACACTCATATCATAGTGTTTTAGCAACTCTAACTATCTTCTTTGCCTAAGATTCAACTCTCTCTAAGTAAACACATACTGCAGGCTTTTGTGATCAGTAAACACATCAACATGAACATCATGCAAATAATATCTCCAGATTTTCAAAGTAAAAACTACAATTGCTAATTCAAGATCATGAGTTGGGTAATTCTTCTCATAAGGCTTCAACTGTCTAGAGGCATAAGCTATAACTTTACCCCTCTGCGTTAACACATAACCTAAACCAACTCTAGAACTGTCACAATACACTACAAAACCATCAGTACCATCAAGTAAAGCTAACACTGGGGCTGAAGTGAGTCGAGTCTTCAACTCCTAAAAAATCTTCTCACAGGCATCTGTCCATTGGAACTTAACATTCTTTTGGGTGAATCGAGTCATGGGAGATGCAATGGAAGAGAAGCCCTCAACAAATCGACAAGAGTAACCAACTAGACCCAAGAAACTCCTAACGTCAGATGGGGAGGTAGGTAAGGCCAATTCGTTATAGCTTTTGTTTTTAGGGGATCGACTCTAATGCCTTCGGCAGAAATAATGTGACCCAGAAAAGCAACTGACCTTAGCCAAAATTCACATTTGTTAAATTTAGTGAATAATTGATGATCTCTAAGAGTTTGAAAGAAATTCTAAGATGGTCAGCATGATCATCCTCTCTGTAGGATTACACAAGAATATCGTCTATGAATACAATGACATACATATAAATATATTGCTTGAACACTTAATTCTTGAAGTCAATGAAGGCTGCTGAAGCATTGGTTAACCCAAAGGATATAACAAGAACTCAAAGTGACCATAATGGTTTTGGAAATTTGTTTTTGTAATATCACACTCTCTCACATTAAGCTGATGATAGCCGAATCTAAGGTCTATCTTTGCGAAATAACTTGCACCCTGTAGCTGATCAAATAAATCATCAATTCTAGGAAGAGGGTACTTGTTCTTTATAGTTACCTTATAATTTTGATGGTTGTCAATGCACATACGCAATGTACCATCTTTCTTACGCACGAATAGAATAGGTGCACCACACGGGAAAACACTGGGTCTAATAAAGCCTTTGTCTAAGAGATCTTCAAGTTGCTCCTTCAACTCTTTAAGTTCTACGGGAGCCATACGGTACGGAGGATTGGAAATAGGCTGAGTGCTAGGAAAGAGATCAATCAAAAATTCTATTTCTCTATTAGGTGGGACCCCTGGGAGATCTTCTAGGAAAACATCGGGAAACTCATTAACAATGCTAACGAACTGAATAGTCAGAGTCTCAGACTTGAGATCTTTAACTCAAACTAGGTGATAGATGCAATACTTGGAAATCAACTTCCTAGCTTTGAGGTAGGATATAAAATGGATCTTCGGAGTTATAGAACTCCTAGACCACTCAAAAATGGGCTCATTGGGAAACTGAAACTTGACCACTCGAGTACGACAATCTATAGATGCATAGCCTGAGTGAAGCTAATCTATCCCCAGAATGACGTCAAAATCAACCATATCTAGCTCAATCAAATCAACATACATGACCTAATGAAGGACAATGATAGGACACTTCTTATACACTCGCTTAACAATAACAGATTCTCCTACCAGGGTAGAAATCAAAAGAGGTTCATGAATCCATTCAGGGTCCATCTCAAAATTTACAACAACCAGAGGTGTCACATAAGAGAAACTTGAACCTGGAGAAACTTCAATACATACACATCAAAATGAAAGACACGGAGCATACCAGTGACAACATCTGGAGAGTCTCCTGCTCCTGGCTCGGTGGTATAGCATAGAAGTAATTCTAGCATGAACCTTCAGTAGGACTAGAAGAGGCACCCCGAGGAGGAACTGGGTGGACTACGGGAGTGGGGGCACTATTAGCCTGACTCTGGGTACGAGCATCTCGACTCTCTTGTCTAGCATACGAATAATCTCTAAGTCGGTGACCCATCTTTCCACAACCAAAGCAACCCCTCTGATCAACAAAACACTAGCCAAAATAATGTCTACCATACTTGGCACATAAAAGAGGACGAAGTCTGTTACTTAAACTTTCCTGAGACCTGGATGGGATAGGCCTATTCCCCTACTCCTGCCTTCTTGTAGGTACGGGAGCACTAACTGAGAAAGAAATGGGCATAAACGGATGTCTCTGGAATTGAGGGCGGTTCCCTCCATAGAATTTAGATTGACTAAATCCCTGCTGCTCTGATCTAGCTCTTTTATACCCTTCTTCTCTCTCCCTCTCTTTCACCTTATTAGCTTCAATCTGTTGGGCATATATCATCAAACGATAAAGGATTATCTTTCTATTAAGAATAGAAGATCTACCCTCTTTCATAATGTAACTTGACACGCCAATCACGAACTTGCTTATGATGGTCCTAGAGTTAGCCATCATACTAGGAGCATATTTGGATAACTGATTGAATTTAAGACAATACTCCTAAATAGTCATAGAGCCTTGTCTCAAATTCATGAATTCCTCTATCTTTGCTTTCCTCATCTCAAGAGGAAAGAATCTATCCAAGAGCGCTTCCTAGAATAACTACCAAGTCATGGGAGCAGCATTCTCCCCTCTACTCCACCTCCATATCTCCACCCAATCATATGGAACATCTTTCATTCGATAGGCAGCTAATTCAACACTTTTCTCCTTAGTCACCTGCATAATCTGGGTGATCTTTCTCACTTCATCTAAGTACATCTGTTGGTCTTCACCTACTTTTGATCCATAAAACTCAGGCGGATTCATCCATATAAAGTCATGAACTTGAGCTACAATAGAATTACTCTTTTGTGGATGCGGAACAGTAGCCTGGGCGTTAGCTTGAGCATTGGCGGTAACTTCCTGGGCTAGTGCCTAAAAAGCTGCCCAAAATTATGCATAAGACACTTGCTCGTTCAAGGGATCAACGGGTTGAGGTTGCTGGTTATTTCTATGAGCTCGATGAGGAGGTATTTTCTGTTTAAGAGAGCATGAGTTAATCGCAGGTAAAGAGACAGTTGTAGGCACGATAAGCTTTAGAAAGAAAGAAACAACTTTTTCTAAAACGTCCCATAGACTCTTGATCATAGATGCGGTGAGCTACACACCGATGATCAAGACTCTACGTAATGCGGCTTGTCAGAATCCCTAGGACCTAGGACTCCTTAAACCTTACGCTGTTATTCCAAGATTTGTAACTCCCAAAATTTTCATCCCGAGATGTCACATAATGCTTTGGGCTACATGTAGCCCCAAGCTAACCCTCGGAGCCATACACTAACTCAAGGAACTCAATTCAATAATTGTCATGCATAATAAAGAGATATATCACATCGAGTTCAAGAGATATACTGGAGAATTCAAAAATGTACAACCAAAATATATATTGAATGTTTATTCATACCATACCTTTAATCTGACAAAGCCTCTATACATCAAAATCAAGGAGCCTTTGGGACAACCCCTCAACTGAATCAACAGTACTAAAAGCCATAACAACAAAATGATATCACAAAATTATAGGGACGGTCCTCGAACTATAAGAACTTACCACTGAGGAAATGTATTGAGGCACCTAAATATCACTAAAACGGCTGCGAATAAGTACCTCAACCTACATTACGAGAAAATGTAGCCCCTAGGAAAATATATGGGTCAGCACTTTGGAATGTACTGAGTATGTAGGGTTGCATGCACCAATGTAAAATCATCATCAATTTTATGAAAATATTCATATTTACAATGATGGCTCACTTGGCTTGAGTTAGATTGAAACATACTTTTCATGATCTCATAGTAAATAAATCATATGATAAAAACCTTATAAATCATCATAAACAACTCAACTCTTCAACTCAATACTCGGAGTGACTTGGTAATTCAAGAAACTCAACTCTTATGGACATGGAAGGTTCTTATAACCGACATAAACCATGTGAGCTACATGGATTCAAATGTTTTGCCCTCCTAAGGAGAGAACCTCACATTAGCGGGAGCATCGTGCTCTTGCCAGGGATTACAACCTCAATTTAAAGATCACAATCTCATACTCGACCTCTGGCCCATAAATATCACTACCAATCCTATGATGGCATGTAGTTTTGGGGGAAATACCACATTTCCGGCTCAGTGCTAAATACTACTCCCAGACACAAGCTCACAACGCGTTAGGAAATCCACCACAAACATCATAAAGGTCTATCATGAAGATTAAATCAAATCTCTTTCTCATTTATCAAATCATAATCAATTTGTTGATTCCTAACTCGAGTTAAATCAAATCAATCTTTCTCCATATCAAAGGGCATAAATTCATTTAATCATTGCAACATCAATAACATTGAGGAAATATCAAGACTCATTGTAACAACTCAATCTCATGAATCAATATACTCAATAATCTAATTGGTCATAAGGAAGATTAAAACTTGACACATATATTGAAAGCACTTGAAATATCAACTCATGGTAGAAACCTAAAATTCAAAATATCAATTCATAACTTAGGAACAGTACAATAATCAGATATAACAAGCTTGAACAATTTATATTCTCATAGTCTCATGATGAATTAATTTGGGTATAAACCCACTTGCAAAATCATATAAATCTATAATAGAAATCAAAGATTTGGGCAAAAGAACGAAAGGATTGCTCTTGTTCAAAATCCCAAGAGCTTAATCTTTGAAAATGGATGAATTCTAGTGCTTGAGACTCTATCTGCACTTGTAATAAATGATTCTCAAAGCCTACACTATGAGGAACTTAGTTCTTAAAGAAATCTTGAAGATTTATAGATGATTTTTGGAAGATTAATGTTGTTGAATGAAATCTTAGATATATTTTCTTCAGAGAATTGGAAGAGAAAATGCAGAAATTAGGGTTTGGATAGGGATTATCATATATATAGGGGCCTCCAAAAGATGGAAAAAGACCAAAATACCCTGGCAAAAACATCCTTTAAATGCTAAAAAAAATAGCTGATGAAAATTGTGATAAGTCGTCAGAATTGTGACAAGTCATCATGAAATGTCGTCACAAAAGGGTGGAATTTATGACTTTCTACTTAAGGTTGACAACATTTTGTGACAAGCCGTCAGACTTGTGACAAGTTGTCACAATATTCATCACAAAATGTTGGAATTTGTAACTTTCTGCTTAAGCTGACGACATTTTGTGACAAGCCATCAGACTTGTGACAAGTCGTCAAAAAATGTCGTCATACAGTTTCCAAGCTGACACGCTGGAGTAAAATAGCCACAACTTTTTGTTCCGATACCAAATTTAAGTGAAATTGGTACTATTGGAAAGCTAATCAATTTTCTATTTATTGGTGGGTCATGAGTTTAAAATTTCTTAGTGTAACAAGAGATATGTTTGTTTGAAGTTCACAATACCAAAATCCTTCTCAAGAATTCAATCGGTAATGGATGTTTTGATTCACCTAATTGCTAGGACATCTTTGAGGCCTTAATACACATCACCCTTAGTCAGAAAACAACCAAAGCACTATAATTTATTTCTCATGAGCTTGATTCATGGTGGCACTATTGGTTAGAGTTCTTAAGGTATTACACTATCTCTCCCTTGGAAAGATTCATCCCCAAATGTTGCCACATACGCTAAGAAAAAGAAAAATGAGGACGTATAGCTGGAATGACTCTCTCAAAGGATTTACTTCACACTATACCTTCGGATACAATACAAAATGCATGAATTCATGATGGAAGTAGACACACAGCTGAATCTTTAATAAGAAGGGGGCAGAATTAAGAAAGAATGGTACCTTCTACTCTCTTTGAACTCACAGAAAAGAGGTGAGGGTACTTGGCTCGCATATCAGCTTCGACTTCCCAAGTAGAACTCTCAAAAGATTGATTTTGCCAAATAACTTTAATCAAAGGAACTTATTTGTTCCTTAGCCTACGGATCTGAAAATCCAAAATCTCAATTGGAATATCCTTGAATGAAAGGCTATCCTGAATATCTAAGCTTTCGGAATAATCAATAACAACAAAATCACCAATCCACTTCTTAAGCATAGAAACATGGAATACAGGATGAATGCTAGAAAAATCTACAGGTAACTCCGCTCCATATGCTATTTTCCCAACACGACTCAGAATACCGTATGGACCAACAAAACGGGGACTAAGCTTTCTCTTCTTCCCAAATATCTTCACCCTTTTCATGGGTGAAACTTCAAGTACACTAAATCATTAACATTAAACTCAAGATCTTTTCTTCTCACATCTACATACGACTTTTGACGACTTTGAGCGGTCTTCAATTTTACTCAAATCAACTTAAATTTTTCCATAGCTTCGAACACAACATCAAGACCAATCACAACTGCTTCTCCTACTTCAAACCAACCTATAGGTGATCTATATCTTCTCCCATACAAAGCTTTGAATGGGGCCATCTAAATACTAGCATGGAAACTATTGCTATACACGAATTCGAGCAATGATAAGTGCTCATCCCAACTACCTTTGAAATAAGTGCACATGCCCTCAATATGTCCTCCAAAGTCTGAATAGTCATCTCAGCCTGACCATCAGTCTGCGATTGAAAAGCAAAACTCAAATGAACTTGGGTACAAAGAACCTTCTAAAAGGCTCTCCAAAACTGTGAAGTAAACTGAGTACCCCTATCTGAGATGATAGACAAAAGAACTCCATACAATCTGACTAACTCATGGATATACAATCTACAATAATCCTCAGCTGTATAAAATTAATGCACTGGCAAGAAATGAGCTGATTTAATCAACCAATATCCAACAACCCAAATTGAATTATGATGACGATGAGAAAGAGGCAAACCAATTACAAAATCCATATTCATTTCTTCCCACTTCCAAGTTGGAATGCTAAACTCTTGCATTAGTCCACTGGGCCTGTAGTGCTCTACCTTATCCTGTTGATAAGTAGAACAACTTTCCACAAATTCAGCTATGTCTTTCTTCATGCTGTTCTACCAATAGATTTCTCGCAAATCGTGGTACATCTTGGTAGCACGGGTATGAATATAATATTGCACGCGATGCGCTTCAACCATAATTCTCTGTCTTAGATCATCAACATTGGGAACACACAATCTACCCTACAATCTCAACACCTTATCTCCTCCTTGGGAGAATACCTCTACCTGTTGGTCCTTACTGATCTTTTAGACTGACCAAACTAGGATCCCTGTCTTGCTTCTCCTTTACCTTCGATACCAAAGAGGGCTTGGAACTACTTTGAACAAATATACTCCCTTCAGCGGAATCAAGCAATCTAACACCCAACCTAGCCAAATAATGCACATCACGAGCCAATTCTTTCTTATCACTCTCTACTTGAGTTATACTACCCATAGACAACCTGCTAAGAGCACCTTCCATAATATTGGCCTTGCTTGGGTGATACAATACACTCATATTGTAGTCTTTTACCAACTCTAACCATCTTCTTTACCTAAGATTCAACTCCCTCTAAGTAAACATATACTCTAGGCTTTTTTGATCAGTAAACACATCAACATGAACACCATACGAATAATGTCTACAGATTTTCAAAGCAAAAACTACAGCTGCTAATTCAAGATCATGGGCTAGGTAATTCTTCTTATGCGTGTTCAACTGTCTAGAGGTATAAGATATAACTTTACCTCTCTACATCAACACATAACCCAAAACAACTCTAGAACCCTCACAATACCCCACAAAACTATCAGTACCATTGGGTAAACCTAACACTGGGGCTGAAGTGATTCGAGTCTTCAACTCCTAAAAACTTTTCTGACAGGCATCTGTTCTCTGGAACTTAACTTTATTTTGGGTCAACCAAGTCATGGAGACGCAATGGAAGATAATCCCTCAACAAAAAAATGGTAGTAACCTGCTAGACCCAAGAAACTCCTAACATTAGATGGGGAGGTAGGTCTAGGCCAATTCTTTATAGTTTTTGTCTTTTGGGGATCGACTCTAATGACTTCGGCGGAAATAATGTGACCCAGAATAGCAACTGACCTTAGCCAAAATTCACACTTATTAAATTTAGTAAATAATTAATGATCTCTAAGAGTTTGCAAGACAATTCTAAGATGGTGGGCATGATCATCCTCTCTTTGGGAATACTCAAGAATATCATCTATGAATATAATGACAAACGTATCAAGATATCATCTATGAAGGCTTCCGAAGCATTGGTTAACCCAAAGGACATGACAAGAAACTCAAAGTGACCATAACTGGTTCGTAAGGCTATTTTTGGAATATCATACTCTCTCACTTTAAGTTGATGATAGCCGGATCTAAGGTCTATCTTGGAGAAATAACTTGCACCCTATAGCTGATCAAATAAATCATTGATTCTACCAAGAGGGTACTTGTTCTTGATAGTTACTTTGTTGAGTTGACGGTAGTCAATACAGATACTCAATGTACCATCTTTCTTATGCACGAATAGAATAGATGCACCCCATGGGGAAACACTGGGTCAAATAAATCCTTTGTCTAAGAGTTCTTTGAGTTGCTCCTTCAACTTTTTAAGTTCTGAGAAAGCCATATGATATGGAGGAATAGAAATAGGCTGAGTGCCGGGAAGGAGATCAATCCTAAATTCTATTTCTCTATCAGGTGGGACCCCTGGGAAATCTTCTGGGAAAATATCCAAAAACTCATTAACAATGCCAACTAACTGAATAGTTGGAGTCTCGAACTTGAGGTCTTTAACTCGAACTAGGTGATAGATGCTACCCTTGGAAATCAACTTCCTAGCTTTGATGTAGGATATGAAATGGCTCTTCAGAGTTACAGAACTCCTGGACCACTTAAAAATAGGCTCATCAGGAAACTAAAACTTGACCACTCGAGTACGACAATCTATAGATGTATAGCATGAGTAAAGACAATCTATACCTAGAATGGCGTCAAAATCAACAATATCTAGCTCAATCAAATTAGCACATATGCCCTAATGAAGGATAGTGACAGAACACTTCTTATACACTCGTTTAGAAATAATACGTTCTCCAACTGGGGTAGAAACCAGAATAGGTTCAAGAATCCATTCCGGGTCTATCTCAAAATATACAGCAACCAGAGGTATCACGTAAGAGAAACTCAAACCAAGGTCTATTAATACATACACATAAAAATAAAGTACACAGAGCTTACCAGTGACAACATCTAGAGAGTTCTCCTGCTCCTGGCGAGGTGGTACAACATAGAAACGATTCTGGCATGAATCGCCAATAGTACTAGAAGAGGCACCCTGAGGTAGAACTGGGCAAACTATGGGAGTGAGGGCACTGGTAGACTGACTCTAGGGACGAGTATCTCGACTCCTCTGTATAGCATATGGACAATCTCTAAGTTGGTGGCCCAACTTTCCATAATTAAAGCAACCCCTCTAATCAACAAAACACTCGCCAAAATGATCTCTACTATACTTGGCACATAAAGGAGGACAAGGTCCATTACTTACACTTTCCTGAGACCTGGATGGGATAGGCCTGTTCCCCTACTCCTGCCTTATTCTAGGTGCGGGAGCACTAACTGAGAAAGGTGCGGGTATAAATGGACGTCTCTAGAATTGAGGGTGGTTTCCTCCATGGAATTTGGACTGACCGATCTTACTCTGATCTAGCTCTTTTCTTCTATCTTACTCTCTCCCTCTCTTTTACCTTATCATTTTCAATCCATTGGGCATGTATCATCAACCGAGAAAGGTCCATCTCTCTATTAAGCATAGCAAATCTACACTCTTTCACAACGTAACTCGACATGTCGGTCACAAACTTGCTCATGTTGGTTCTGGATTCAGCCATCATACTAGGAGCATATTTGGATAACTGATTGAATCTAAGACAATACTCCTTAACAGTCATGGAGCCTTGTCTCAAATTCATAAATTCCTCTATGTTTGCTTCCCTCATCTCAAGAGGAAAGAATCTATCCAAGAACGTATCCTGGAATAACTGCCAAGTCATAGGAGCGGCATACTCCCCTCTACTCTCCCTCCATATCTCCACCCAATCATATGCAATATCTTTTATTCTATGGGTCTTCACCTACCTTGGACCAATAGACCTCAGGTGGATTTATCCGTATAAAGTCACGAACTCGAGATGCAGTAGAATTATTTTCTTGCAGAGACGGAATAGTAGCCTAGGCGTTAGCTTAAGCATTGGTCATAACTGCCTGGGCTGGCACCTGAAAAGCTACCCAAAATTCCGCATGAGACACATGCTCGTTCAAGGGATCAACTAGTTGAGGTTTCTCATTGTTTCTATAAGCTCGATGAGGAGGCATTTTCTGTTCTAAGAGAGCAAGAGTTAATCGCAGATAAAGAGACATATGTAGGCACGATACACTTTAGAAAGAAAGAAAAGACTTTTCCTAAAATATCATATAGCCTCTTGCTCATAGATGCGGCGCGCTACACACCGATGATCAAGACTCTACGTAACGCAACTTGTCAGAATCCCTAAGACCTAGGACTCCTATACGTTAGGCTCTATTACCAAGCTTTGTAATAGCCCAAAATTTTTATCCAGAGATGTTACACGGTGTTTAAGGATACACGTAGCCCCAAGCTAACCCTCAGAGCCAGACACTACCTAAAGGAACTCAATTCAACAATAGTCATGCATAATAAAGAGATATATCACATTGGGTTCAAGAGAGATACTAGAAAATACTAAATTGTACAACCAAAATATATATTAAATGTGTTTACATACTATCCCTCTAGTCTAACAAAGCCTCTACACATCAAAATCAAGGAGCCTTTAGGACAAACCCCCAACTGACTCAACAATACTGAAAGCAATAATTGCAAAATGATATCATAAAAATATAGACACGGTCCTCAAACCATGAGGACTCACCACTGAGGAAATATAGTGAGGCACCCAAATATCACTAATGCAGCTAAGGCAGAGTACTAAATCATATATTACAAGAAAATGTAGCCCATAAGAAAATATGTCGGTCAACACTTTGGAATGTATTGAGTATGTGAGGGTGCATGAAATAATGTAAATATCATCATCAATTTCATGAAAATATGCATATGTACAATGATGGCTCACTTGGATTGAGTTAGATTGAAACATTCTTTTCATGATCTCATAGTAAATAAATCATATGATAAAAACCTCATAAATCATCATAAATAACTCAACTTTTCTACTCAAGATTCGAAGTGACTCAGTAATTCAAGAAACTCAACTCTTATGGACATAGGAGGTTCTTATAACCGACATAAACCATGTGAGCTAAATGAAGTCCAACATTGGTGGGAGCGTCATAATCTTGCCAGGGAGTACAACCTCAATTTTGTGATCATAATCTCATACTCGGCCTCTGGCCCACAAATTTCAATACCAATCCTACGGTGGCATGTAGTTTCGAGGGAAATACCACATTTCCTACTCAGTGCTAAATACTACTCCCAGACACAAGCTCAGAACGCGTTAGGAAATGCACCACAAATATCACAAGGGTCTATCACGAAGATTAAATCAAATCTCTTTCTCATTTATCAAATCATAATCAATTTTTGGATTCCTAACTGGACTCGACTCAAATCAATCTTTCTCAATATCAAAATATATCAATTCATTAAATCATGGAAACATCAATAACTTTGACAAAATATCAAGACTTATTGTGACAACTCAATCTCATGAATCAATATACTCAATAATCTAATTTGTCATAAGGAAGCTTAAAGCTGGACACATATCTTGAAAGCACTTGAAATATCAACTTATGGTAGAAATATGAATTCACAATATTAAATATCAAGTCATAACTTGGGAATAGTAAAATAATCATGTATAACAAGCTTGAACAATTTATATTCTCATAGTCTCATAATGAAGTAATTTGGGTATAAATCCACTTGCAAAATCATATAAATCCATAATAGAAATCAAATCTTTGGGCACAAGAACAAAAGAATTGCTCTTGTTCAAAATCCCACATACCTTAATCTTTGAAATTGGATGAATTCTAGTGTTTGAGACTCTATCTGAATTTGTAATAAATGATTCTCGAAGCCCACACTATGAGGAACTTTGTTCTTGAAGAAATCTTGAAGATTTATGAATTATTTTTGGAAGATTAATGTTCTTGAATGAAACCCTGGATATATTTTCTTAAGAGAATTAGAAGAGAAAAAAAAATTAGGGTTTGGATGGGGATTCTCATATATATAAGGGCCTCCAAAAGATGGCAAAAGACCAAAATACCCTTGTAAAAACATTCTTTAATTATTGAAAAAATAACTGACAACATTTGTGACATGTCGTCACGAAATGTCGTCACAAAATGGTGTAATTTATGACTTTCTGCTTAAGGTTGATGACATTTCGTGACAAGCCGTCAGACTTGTGACAAGTCATCACAAAATGTCATCCCAAAATGTTAGAATTTGTGACTTTGTGCTTAAGGTGACGACATTTTGTGACAAGGCATCAGACTTGTGACAAGTCATCAAAAAATGTCGTCACACAGTCTCTAGGCTGACAAGTTGGAGTAAAATAGGCATAACCTTACGCTCTGATATCGGATTTAGGTGAAATTGGTACCGTTGGAAAGATAATTCAATTATATATTTGTTGGTGGGTCATGAGCTCAAAATTTCTTAGTGTATCTATAGATATGATCTTTTAAAGTATACTATGCTAAAATCCTTCTCAAGAATTCAATTGATAAGGGATGTTTTGATTCACCTAATCGCTAGGACATCTTTGAGGCCTTAATATGCATCACCCTTGATCAGAAAATAACCAAAGAACTATAATTTATTTATCATGATCTTGATTCATGGTGGTACTGTTGGTTTAAGTTCTCGGGGTACTACAGGAAATGCCCCTAACCATAAAAAAAAGAGTACAAAAGGAATAGTCCAAAATAAAAATGAAATAAGAACATAAAATGAGGGTCTTCCAAAGTATGGAAGCTCACCACTTCAAGTTAACTCACTATTGATCCAAAAATTACCTAATAACTACACAAGAAAAGCAGAAGTATCTCTATCCCCTGTATTGTATGGGGATACAACGTCTGGAGATGGTTAGCAGGATGAGCGCCACCATGTAACTAAAGGTAGGGATGAAATAATGATATCTCAAAATTCAGTCCAAACTCAATGTACATGTTAAAATAGATACATACATACATACATATATATATATATATAATATGTTGGGATAGGGAAAAAGTTTAACATGAGATTTTAAACCATTAACATTAACTGTGTAGCTCTAACTGTCCTAAGGGCACCCAGGGGCTATATGGATTCATCTTCTCCTAATGAAAGGGTCCCAATGCGTGTTAGCCACATGAACCACGAAAATCCATGAATAATCTAGGGAGTACCTCGAACCCAGCCAATATAATATATATATATATATATATATATATATAAGTGGGAACCATGCACACAGTCTTAAAACCCCCACACCAGAAAATATGGTTTCTAGTATTGGTTCCTCCAAGACCTTCACCTTCCATGACAAGCTACACAAATCTCTTTAAACCCAATTAAAAAATATTTCACATAATCCTTCCATTTTGGAGAATTATCCATTAAGGAATCAACCACAGGTATCGTCATACCATTATGCTTGCAAACTTATAATTATGCCAAACCAATTCCATCAGCCTGGGGAATACCATGACCATCTTCGTTCATTAAATCTAGTTAGGGGAATGCCACGACCCTCTTTGTTTGTTAAATTAAGTTTAAAATCTAAGACATGGCCATCATAGCCTTCAAAACCCTTTTTATCCATTTACCCATTAACACAATGCAATAGTTTACAAAAGTAAGCCAAATCATGTGATTAACTATATTTTAAATACAATTATGCAAGTGGGTTGAGGGAACACAATTTCCAAAACCAAATACCAAACCAAAATCTTCAAATTAGGGGAATACCTTATCCCCCATTCCATTCACCATACCCAAGCACACCAACGGGTTTTAAAATACATAAGTAAAACATGAAAACTTGCATTTAAACCCTAGAAATTCAAATCAAGTTCAATCCATCCAAAACTCTCTATTCAAATAAATATCTATATTCAAACCCACATCACTAACCATTGAAACATATTATTTAAGTGAAACATGTTTAAGGGGAGAGGTACATAAATGAAAGTATCACAGTTATGGAGAGAAATCACCACTTGAAAGCTCTAAATAATTGACCTTGAGAAACCCCAACCTTTTCTTGACTTGGGGATTTGAGAGAGTTTAAGAGTGCATTTGATTATGTCATTTTGATGATAAATATTTCCCAAAAGGGTTTTAAGGTCATGGGTCACAATTGGGGGAAAGGGGAAATGTCAAAAGTATCATTAATGAAAAACAACAAATTCACCACCCATTCGTTATCGGTTACCTTAGGACTCATAACGACTAACTATGAGTCATCCCCTAGACTTGTATTTTGGGCAGTGTCCCACAACATCCTTATTGTTGACCCTACGAGTTATACTATGTGACTTATATATGGACCTTATGACTCCTAGGCTCTTAGTTATAACCACGATAGTGACAAGTGGACACCTACCTTGGTTTTACTACCAAAAACACCCAATGAAACGTAAAGAGTCATTATGACTTATGATATCCCTATCATTGTAAAAACAAAAACATGGGCCTACCTTACTAGTCACCCTATGACTCGAGCCTTATAACCCATAAGGAGACCTTATGACTTATTAAGTGAGTCATAGTTTAAGGAATGAGCTCTAAACTCAATAAATTCTTTGAGAAAAATATCTGAGGTGTTACAACACGCTAGCCAGTGTTGGTACCCTAACAAAGGTACTAGTACACTTCTAATTAAGGTTATAGGTTGGACCCCAATTAACTTAGATTGGGGTATGTCAATTATTTTTAGCTCCAATATTCCTCAGTTCTGTATTTTGATTATGTTCAGTAAGTTTTTCTTGACCAAGTGTTCAGTATTCAGTAATTTAGTTATTTAGTTACCCAACATCTGTATATACTCGATCTTGCATTAAATTTTCATGGTCATGGATTCATGATCAGTATATATATATATATCAACTAGCTTTTCACCTCCCAAACTCAGTACATTTAAAGTACTGAACACATATTTCTTTGCACTATATTTTTTCATAATATAGGTTCAAACGCTCAGTAAAGACCGCCCTTAGCACATTCACACGCCACTCAACTGCATCCTTGGTGAGTCCTCATCAGTCAAGGACTAGTTATATTATTAGTTATTCTTTTAAGTACATTATCTTATTTCAGTTAGTCAGAGTTAGTTGGGGAGCTATCCCAACAACTTATTAGGTTTGGAGGCTTTCAGAAAGTCAGATAGTTAGTCACATTTTCAGTTTCACTAAGTATTTTTGGATAGTATTTACCTTAGATTTATGATTTTTACACATCAGTTTACTTTAGTTAACTTTTGCCCAATATTTTGTTACTTTCTTTTAGTATTTATTTATCATCCCAAGCCATAGGTTTGCTTAGGGGTCACTTATGACTCTGAGCACTGTGTTATGACTAGGGGGTAGTCTCAAGTTATGACAAACTTAGTATTAGAACAAAAGGTTTAAAGCATCCTAGGTTGTCTGAAAGCTACATTAAGTAGAGTTTTGGCCATGGGTTTGAAGCACACCACACCTATGGGTGAGAGGCTAAAATATGTTTTAGAAAATTTTCACCTTTTCATTATTTATGTCATGCGATGGAGCATAAGATAAATTATACTTCTGTTGCTAACTCGTTCTCTACCTATTTATATAAAAATGCATCCCAAAAGAGTTAATAAAAGGATGAATGGGGACCATCAACCACCATCGCCTGTTCCCAAAGACCCTCTGAATGAAAAGGTCTCTCATGTAGAATTCAAGGAAATTTTTATACCATTAACTCAATCTATAGCTACTCAAAATAACCAGCAAGTTATTACCCTAGCCAACCTAGTAGCAAATATGACACCAACTAGGATATGAGATTTCACTCAGATGAATCCCCTGATGTTCTATAAGTCCAAGCTAGAAGAGGATCCCCATGAGTTTTTGGATAGTGTGTCAAAGGTAACTGATATCATGGGTGTTATCTTGAGTGAAAGTGATAACTTAGGTACTTACAAATTTCATGGGGTGGATCACTATTAGGTTAAGCAGTAGAAAGAGGATATAGAGGCCGATGTAGGGCCTTTAGAGTGGGATAAGTTTGTTAGTTCTTTTTTAGGTAAGTTCTTTCTACTAAAGTTGAGGGAGGCCAAAGTGCAAGAGTTCACTAATTTAAAGAAGGGCAGTATGAGTGTTAAGGAGTATTTGCTCTAGTTTACTCAGTTTTCAAGGTATGCTTTAAATATATTGGTAGATTCTAGGGCCCAAATGAGCAAGTTCTTATCTATTGTTTCTGAGGTTATAGTTAGGGAGTGAAGAACAACTATATTGATTAAAGAGATGGACCTCTCTAGATTAATGGTTAATGTTCAATAGATTGAGGAAGAGAAGCTCAAGGAGAAGAAAAGATAAAATAAGAGGGCTAGGACCAGTAGTTTAAATTTTTCTCAGTAGAGGTCAGATGGTGGGAATTGTTCTCAGTTCTGCCAAAACTTGTCATCCCCTGCCCCCTCATCTTCTAGTGCTATACTGCCTAAGTTTAGAAATGATGCTCGTGATAGAGCACTAAGCTCTAAGTCCTAAGGCAACATAAATAGTGGTCGCACTAACCCCATTTACAGGAGATATGGTATAAATCACAAGAGTGAGTGCATGGCCGGTAGCAATATTTTTTTTGGGTTTTGAAAGTCAAGCCACCAGATAAAAGAGTGCTAGAGGTATCACAAAGTGGTATAAATAATCATTAGTAAGGCTAAACTAACTCTTCATCAATTACAGTAGGTCACCCAACTTAGTAGGGTGCCACTTTTAGCACAACCGATGGGCAACATCAGAATTAACTCTATTTCTTTTAGATTCAATATGATTAATAGGGTTCTCCTGACGTGGTTAATAGTATATTGCAAGTATTTCACCTTTATGTGTATTCATTATTAGATACTAAATCCTTACTTTCCTTCATGACTATCTATATAGTAGTAGACTTTGGCAATAATGCCTAGTCATAGTTTCTCTAAAAGTTACTTCAGTCGATCTTATAGAGTTAGAAATGTCCGACTTCAATGTCATCCTTTCCATAGATTGGATCCACTCTTTATATTCCTCAATTTACTATTGAAATAGAATAGTCGAGTTTTAGTTTCCAAATGAGCCAGTCTTAGAGTGGAAGGGTAGTACCTCATTGCCCATAGGACGGTTCATCTCTTTTCTTAAAGAAGGAAAAATGACTCCTAAGGGTTGCATCTATCATCTTGTCCGAGTCAAAGACTCAAGATCTAAAATCCCAAGTATCGAGTCAATTCCAGTAGTGAACGAGTTTCTAGAATTATTTTCTGAGATCTACCTAGAGTTCCTCCCAAGAGGGATATCGACTTCAGAATAGATCTCCTTCTAAATACCCAGCCTATTTTAATTACACCTTATAGAATGGATCTAATTGAGCTTAAATAATTGAAAGTGCAGTTGAAATATCTCCTAGATAAGGGTTTTATCAAACTTAGTGTCTCACCATAGGGTGCCCTAATTTTCTTCATGCACAAGAAAGACAAAATTCTTTGGATGTACATTGACTATGGTCAGTTGAACAAAGTGACAATGAAGAATAAGTATCCATCCCATGTATTGATGACTTTTTCAACCAATTTCAGGGTGCAAATTTTTTCTAAGATAGACCTCAAATCTTGCTATCATCAGCTTAGAGTCCGAGAATGTGACATTCTAAAGGCGGCCTTCCAAACTTGATATGGTTACTTAAAATTCGTAGCTATGTCTTTTGGATAGACAAATGAAACTGTATCTTTTATGGACTTGATGAATAGGGCATTCAAGTAGTATCTGGACATGTTTGTCATAGTATTTATAGATGATATTCCCATCTATTCTCGTAGTGAGGGTGAGCACGTAGACCATTGAAGAATTATTTCGCAGACTCTCAAATATCACCAACTATTTGCTAAGGTTAATAAGTGTAAATTATTGTTGAAATCAGTAGCTTTCATTGGTCATATTATTTACAGTTAAGGCATTTGAGTTGATCCTCAAAAGACCAAAGTAGTAAGAAACTGGCCTAGACCCATCTCTTTATTAGATATCCAGAGTTCCTTTGGTGTAACCAATTACTATAGATGGTTAGTGGAAAGATTTTATTATATTTACTCTCCCATTTTTGGATAGACTTAGAAGGTCAAATTTTAGTGGTCTAATCTTTTGAGAAAAGTTTATAGGAGTTTAAGACTCGACTTACCTCCACCCTAGTTTTGACTCCACCAAAGGGTTCAGATGGTTTCGTAGTGTATTGTGATGCTTCTAGAGTTGAGATTGATTATGTGTTGATGCAATAGGGAATTGTTATATCCTATGCCTTTAAACATCTCAATCTCATGATCTTTAGTTGGCAATAATTGTTGTTACTTTAAGCATTTAGAGGCATTACCTTTATGGGATTCATGTGGATGTGTTCATGGATCACCAGAGTCTTTGGTATGTGTTCACTTAAAAGGATCTAAAACTTTATCAGAGAAGGTGGCTAGAGATATTAAAAGATTATGATATAAGTATGTTGTATCACCTGGGTAAGGCCAATGTTATGGATGATACCCTTAGAAGATTGTCTACAGGTAGTGTTGCTCACATTAAAGATGAAAAGAAAGATTTACTCCATGAAGTTCACCAGCTTGCTATTTTAGGAGTTTGATTGGTTAACTGACTAATGATAGTGTTTGGGTATAAAATGGTTTGTAATCTTCCTTGGTTGCTGAGGTAAAGGAATAGCAAGATAGTGATCCTACTTTTCTTAGGTTGAAAGAGGCAGTTCATGATTAAAATTTTGAGGTTTTCTCCCAAAGGGGAGTTGGCATTCATTGTTATCAGGGCTTGTTAAGGTAGTAGATATTAGCAGAAGATCATAGTTTATGATATTTGATTCATCCCAGAGCTTTTAAGATGTACCATAATTTAAGGGAAGTCTATTGGTGGGGAGGTATGTAGAAAGATATTGCAAAATTCATATCTAAATGTCCAAATTGATAGCAGGTTAAGGTTGAGCACCAAAGGCCTAGTGGTATGCTTAAGGAATTAAGAATTCCCACCTGGAAGTAGGAAGTGGTGAATATAGACCTCATCACACGGTTACCTCATACTTTTCTCCAACATGATTCCATCTGGGTTATTGTGGATTGAATGACTAAGTCACCTTATTTCTTTCCAGTTAATACTTTAGACACAACTAGAAATTATGCTAGACTCTATCTTAGGGGTTGGTAAAGTTTCAAGGAGTCCCGTTGACCATTATTTCAGACAAAGGTATCCAATTTATCTCTTATTTTTGGAAGACTTTTCAGAAGTGTCATGGTACCCATGTTCACCTTAGTACAAATTTTTAGCCACATATAGATGGTCAAGATGAGAGGACTTTTTAGACTTTATAAGACATATTAAGAGCATGTGTAATTGATTTTAAGGGTAGTTGGGATGATCACTTGACCTTGACTGAGTTTGCCTACAATAACAGTTATCACTCCAATATTTAGATGGCCCCATTTGAGGTGCTCTATGGTAGGAGGTGTAAATCTTCTATTAGTTGGTTTGAGGTTAGTGAATCTGCTTTTACTAGGCTAGATTCAGTGCATTAGGCAATAGAGAAGGTTCAGTTGATTAGCGAAGGGTTGAAAATATCCCAAATACGTTAGAAATTCTATGCAGATATTAGAAAAAGGGAGCTCGATTTTGATGTTGGTAACATTTGGTAGGAAAGGGAAGCTCAGTCCCCATTATGTTGGTCCTTACAAGATTTTGAGTTAGTATGGGAAGGTAGACTATGAGTTGTAATTGCCTGTAGAGTTTGCACTAGTGCACCCAGTATTCCACGCCACCTTGTTGAGGAAATGCCTTAGTGACCCAATATCCATGGTCCCTATAGAAAGGACGGGCGTGAAAGATAGTCTATCATCTGAAAAGGTCTCAATTTAGATCCTCTATTTTTAGGTTCATTGGTTGAGGAATAAATAGGTTACTTTAGTAAAGGTTCTGTGGAGAAATCAGTTAGTTGAGTGAGATACTTGGAAAGAAGATGCAAATATGATTACCAAGTAGGCCCATCTCTTCTCTTTTAACCAAGTATTAGTTTGAGGTAATAGTTCCCTTAATTAATTATTCTTTCATTACTATCTCATCCTTCTAAACATTTTCATGTCACAACACCCATTCCTGAGTTCAATTCATGCATCAGTCATAAGTTCAAATGTTGGTTCATGATTCAGCTCGTAAATATTCAATGCGAGATCTCAATTTTTCCTAGCCTCTCAGCTTATTTAGTTTAATTCAAGGATGAATGATCCCAAGGGTGATATATTTTAATACCCCAAGTTTACAAGCTCTTATCCCCCTCAAAGTATAGGCGATAAAATTAATTTTCCAAGGCTAGAAGTTTCTCTTTAATCCAATGTCATGGTAAAAAGTTTTGGAGAATTTCCTAAGGGCTCGTACACTACCAGTGACAAATAATCTGGTAATGAGTCCTTATCAGACATAATGAGTCATTACGTGTGAGTGGTTGCCACTTTAGTGAGGACCTCAAACTTTGACCCAGTAACAACGATTCCAGCTGATGACTCATTATGAGTATGAATGAGTAGTCGTTTGGACTCATGACCACACTAGTAAGGACCTCTAAAATTTAGTCCAGTGGTAATGAGTCTACCTCACGACTCATTATCAGTGGCAATGAGTCGTAGGGTGGACGCGTTACTTTAACAGAAAGGAACCAAAGAATTGAGTCTCAGATCATGACTACTCTTAATGACTCGTGGTCAGACCTAACGACTTGTTAGGAGAGTGAGTCATGATCCTAACAAAAAGGGCACAAACCTTAGAACCTCAGGTCACAACTCTGAGCATGACTCGTGACCAAATGTAACGAGTCATTGGGTGAGTGTGGCGTTTTGAACCAAAATTTCTGCACATTTCTAATAGGGATTTTTGATATATTCCACCCTCTTTAACCCAACCAACGACATTTAAGCCTTAAAAAATGTCAGTTATCATAGGTAAACATTATCCTAATCTCTCATTACTCAAAAATCAGTCAACACATAGCGAAAGAAACAATTTCTTTCTCTCCAAAGCCAACTAGGGTTTATCAAGAAAATTTAAGCTTATAGAAGATTTCTTTAATAGGGTTACTTTGAGGTATGCAAGATTTCATGAATGGGTCCCTTTCACCCATTATTTCATAAGAACTCTTTAAATCATCAAACAAATTCCCTTTCTTTTGAATTGGGTTCCAGGACAAATATGAGATTCTCTACTCTCACCAGTTTATGTGTGTAACCAAACCATGAATCTGTATTTTCCCTAAGATTATTGATTCCCCATGTTCAAAATCATGAATTTTTCCCATCATGATAGAAAGTTGAGTTGTTGGATTTAAATTGTGAAATTTCATTATCATGCTCTTAAATTTGTTTTCCTGTCTAATTTCATTAAATAGAGTTGGCGGCTTCTGAACACCCGATACCTAGGAGTATAAACATACAATAATTTACATGTTCATGATTACTTCAGATCAGGAATTCATTGCTACTATCAAAACACCATGACTTAAGCATATAATTTATCAATTCATGCTTCAGTTATACTTTAGTGTCATTTAGTTTGGAGTAGTTGTAATACCCCAAAAAATGCAAATCAATTTTGGCGCCATATTTCAAGCTTATTTATAGTACATCATAGTTCTTTCGTAGTTTCATTATCAAGTTTGATGTCAATTAAGTTCTCAAATACGTCCTAACTATTAGGCGAATCAAAACATTCCTTACCGATTGAATTCTTGGGAAGGATATTGGTATAGTCAACTTTAAATGAGCATATATATCGTTATACTATGAATTTTTTGAGCTCAAGACCCAGCAACAGATATATAATTTAATTATCTTTCCAATGATACCAACTTCGCCCAAATCCAATATCAGAGCAAAAAGTTATACCTATTTTACTCCGTCATGTTAGCCGAGCAACAAAGTGACGACATAAGCTGACGGCTTATCACATATCTGATGACTTATTAGATAATGTCGTCAGAATTAGGAAAAACTTCATAAATTCCAGCATCAAGTGATGACATGAGATGACGGCTTACACATATGAAACGACATCATCCCAATGTCGTCAGCCGTAGAATTCAACATTTTCTAAACGGTTTTGGAGGGGTAGTTTGGTATTTTCCCTTCATCCCAAAGCTCCATAAACACTAAATTCAGACTCCATTTCACCAAAATACATTATTTTCTCTCAAATTTTCTCAAGAACAAGAAGAGGGGTTTACAATTGATGATCCATATCTCAAGGATTCTTCCATCAATCTTCCCAAATCAAGTATCAAGGTATGTCATGTGTTGATTTATGGGTCCCTTTCATCCATGAATCTTAAAAATCTCTTTTCAAAATACAAGATTTTCTATTTATGAACGTTCATGATTTAAATAGAATTAAAATTCATGTGCATGATGTTGTGGGATTTTGATTCATGTTTTAAATTACATATTGCAATGACTGACCCTAGTACACAAAGATTTGCATAATAATCATGATAAACCTTCTTAAATTTACAAGTTGATTGATGTATCCATAATTATTAGATGTGTTGATGATGGTATAACCAAAGCATGCTCCCAATGTGTTTGACTAAATGCCTATCTGAAGGAAAAGTGCCATACTAATATAGTTCTTCCCATCGAGTCCTGGGGGTAGTTATATCTGAAAAATATAGTTGTTTGCCTAGAGTTAGTGTCATGTTTTTACAATATCCTCAGTCAATCCATGATCTCTAAAACCCAATTAGTAATGTGACCCAGGAAAGTTTAGTTATATAGTAAACTAAGTACTATTCCTTCAGTCAATGGAAACTCAGTTAATTCAGTCCAGTTCAGTTCAGTAATCCATGTTCAGTGTCTATTCAGATGGGAGTAGAAATTAGCACAGAGTGAACCCAAGGATAGGAACACACACTGTCAGATGAGGGTGTGATTCTTAGAAGTCATCCTTGGATTCCAGAACAATGTAGCCAGCATAGGATGAGACATCAAAACTGTTAGATGAGGGTTGTTAAGATGGATAAACAATGTCAGATAAGGGTCCCATCATTCTCTTTTGGGGACACTGTTAGATAAGGGTCACCCACAGCTTGTCCTTACCAGTGGTGCGGTATTGACATCTTTCTAATTGGGGTTATAGATTGGACCCCAATATAACTGTATTGCATTATTTTGGGCATGTCGGTTAGATGACTACTACCCACAGTTTCAGTTATAGATCTGGACTATCAGATACAGTTATTCAGTTTCAGTAATAGAACTTAGATAGTTCTACAAAAGTTAGGACTGTTAGATACAGTCACCTTACACGTGATTATACTCACGATCCATTTTCTGGTATCAGAGCCATGTTGACAGATTGTGTACCTAGCATGAGCAGCTAAGTACATAATCTGTCTAGAGCATGGGAAAACAATTTTCATAACAGTTAGCATATACCGTTCTCATCTATGATTATACTTTTAATAAATTAATTTAATATATCTTGTCTTATAAGGGGATCTTCTTTTAGTATGGGGTATTCACCTTTTCTAAAGTGTTTGAAGGAACCGAT